>NW_017305179.1:2266852-2331529 GCF_001594115.1 Trachymyrmex septentrionalis
AAACGTTATGGAATGTAATCTAGATTTATAATCGGCAATCACAACGGCAGTAAATACCTGATCTCAGTGAGAAATGACCATTAAAATTAGATGTCGAGCCGACATTTAATTGACATTGAAATTATCGATATCGTATTGACATCAATTCAGGCATACGAATCATTTCTTACTGGGTATCTTTTTTAATATACAAGAGACCAAGTCAATTTTTTGCGTATTCTCTTATTTCGGTCTAACATCTACCACCAGAATAATGTTTCATTATTCAGATAGCACAGTAATTTTTTTTTTCCAATGTTCTCGGAATTATCTTTTTCCCTTCGTTTATGTTATTTCGCCATTGGACGGGCTCGTTGGAAGTCATCACAGGCCTGTCACGCCATTTTAAAGACGACATTCTCCCCGCTTTACGACCCCACAGGAAGGCCGAGTCTCTCTTTTCTCCTCCTATTCTCCCGCTGCGAAACTTTACTTTATCCTCATTCCTCAGTTCTCTCGGATATAAAATCTCGTAAAGTATCTTTTGTGCGTAGCATGCCTCTCAGAACAGAATGGTGGCACAGGCTACGGTGTTGATTTGAGAGGCTATACACTATTTTGAAGCATTCTTTTCATTGGTCAATTAGTTAAAATTCTTTTTTATAATTGTGATCAGTGTGAATGCTTTGAAGCATTTGTAATGTTAAAAGTAGAATACTGGGGTGAAAATCGTTGATTATCGATTAAATGTGTGACTTACATACAATTTATAATACATACATACAATCTGTGAGATATCGACACATCTCATTGTAATACATTTACATATACATATGCATATACATGCATATACTATTATAAAACGATAATTCTCTCATTTCAGGATATTGTACTAGTATTCGATATTGAATGTATAAATTTCATTTTACATATCGGTAAGAATTCAAACTGTTTGTTTTATAAAAGTTATATTTTAGATACTAATGATCTCATATTCAAAAGCTAAGAAGTATATATGAATTATAGTTTCAGAATATTAAAATAAAATTGCAACTTACTTACCTTGTTAAAGGGTCCTTGGGGCCCTTTTTATACCGCCGAAAATTTGCCCAGTTTTTCTTTTTTTGACGGTCTTTAATAGTATCTCGTCGGTGATATACAATTTCTTGTCGTTATTATCGGTGCAAAGTATGAAAAAAATACGCCGGACGGATCTATATGTAGGATTCACACAATCAGAGAGCCATATTAGCGCCTTGAGCATTAATTATATAGTTGAAAATCTTAAGATATTATGTGCATACTAGATTATAGAAACACTAATGCATACCGGCCATACTTTCAATTGGTGGCGACATCTTTAGTTAACTTAATAACTTATAAGCTAAACGATAAATTTTGCTAATCGATATACGAGATACCAAGATTACCGACCCTAGGTACACTTTATGATTATCAAGAGTAGGTCGCGAAGATATAAATTTGAAGAATTATTGACATCACTGGTTGTATTAAAGAATCTGAATAAAATTTATCTTGTCAGTGTCTTAAGTAAGAGTTTATCATTTCTTGATTAATTAGTATATTATATTTCGAACTATAATGGGAAAAAATTTATATTTTATTATTTATTTTGCCCCCCAGCAAACGAGAATGGATTGAAATGAATTAAAATAGATTTAGATTTTCAGAAATATTGATTTACGAATATTAAAATGAATGCTTTTCAATTCTAAATGCATTTTTATTCATTTATAAGAATTGCATGGAGCATGCTCTATGCCTTTTAATCTAAAACTAATATCAGCTTTTTCTATGCATTGTGAATACTGTTCAATTCAAAATTTTGAATAAGAAATGCAGTTTTTCAATCCAATTGCATCCAATTGAATCTAATCTAAAGTATTCGTTATTTAAAATGCAACATTCGGATGGAAAAAAATTTTAATCCATTTTAATCCATTCTCGTTTGCTGGGTTGTACGGTTTTTGCTTTATTTTTTAGATTCATTACACACATACACGCTCATAAATATTTTACGTATTTTAATTATGTTACAATTAGTACTTGTTAATTTGTAATAGCTTTATATTACACAAAGTCCGCGCAGTGTACACAATACATTTTTAACAAAAGAAAGATTGACGCCTTGTGGCTTTTTGTTACTTTTGAATATCATTAATCTTTATTTAATTGTAAATCCATCACAGAGTGAACAATAAAAATTGAGATATAATGTTGGAATATCAGAAATATTTTACGTGATCAATTTAAAAAAAAAAAGAACCACACTATAAGTAAAAACTTTTTATCTCTCGCCTTTTGTCAGCGATCGGTTGATACGAAATATTTTAAATTATAAAATAAATGTCAAATATATGTTTTTCAAATGGTACCACGATATAATTACATTAAATGAGCGCTTCTAAATCTAAACTGCAGCTAAGTTTCGAAAAAATCGATATGACAAATTATTTAATTAATTACATGATGAAATTGGATTATACTTTGTTTCATGTAATATAAAGTCTTATTTTATATCTTTTGTTTTAAATAAGCCTTTTTAGTCAGGAGTTGGTCGCATTTAAAACAATTTTATTAAAAATATGTATTTTAAAATACAAAAAAGAATATTTATTATTTTAATCTTTTATTATCCGGTAATTCAATAAATTTAAATTTTCATCAAATCGTACGCTTTCTGCGAGTACAGAGATGAACCATATCTACTTTCGACGATACGATTTTATCGATAGTGTCAGAAAATATATGTTGTCACATAGTTCCCAAACTAAAAATGAATGTACTGGCGGTAGTGTACGAGCGATATTTCGGCGCCATCACGAAAAAAAAATGCGTCCAATCAGAGAGAAACCTCTCTAGTCATTTTCAATCGATACAAAGCTTGGAGTCCTGGTATGGCGGTTGTTTGAGTCGCTTCCGGTTTTATGACTCTTCATTCCTACTTCCGTCTTTCGGTGTCAAGCTTTACAGCAAGATGGTGAGTGTCACGCGAATTCCTTCTGAAATCCATTTTTTTCGAAGAAATCTTGTGTGATACGCATCAAACACTCCAATAAGATGATAAATTTGTCGTTTCCGAATATATCTCCGAAATATTTTAACAAATGCGGAACAAACGAACCAACCGACGTTTTGAGGTTATGTCGCGGCTTATTTCGCGACTTAAAGTTTTTTGTTGGTTGAGCGTGCTTCGTGATATTTCGCGATAATCGCAAAGATTCGACGATTTCCATTCAGCAGTCAAAAATTCGTTCAACTGTTCGCGATGTGTCGCGCGTCGTGATTGAGGTTAGTTTTACGTATATACATAATCATGATGGCATGCTTCTGTTTTCCAGTCGCTCGTCATTCCTGAGAAATTCCAGCACATTCTTCGTGTCATGGGCACGAACATCGACGGCAACAGGAAAGTCATGTTTGCTATGACTGCGATCAAAGGTGTTGGTCGGCGTTATGCCAATATCGTCTTGAAAAAGGCAGATATTGACTTGGACAAGCGAGCTGGAGAATGTTCGGAAGAAGAAGTAAGTTTAGCCGTTCTACATTTGTGAAACATCTTAAAAATACTGACGTATCCAAAATGCTTTTAGGTTGAGAAAATTGTCACCATTATGGCTAATCCCAGACAATACAAAATTCCCGATTGGTTCCTTAACAGACAGAAGGACATCGTCGATGGAAAGTACTCACAGGTATGCATCTGTTTCCTTTTTTTAAAAAAAAAAAGGGATTATATTCTGAAACACATGTTTTATTGTTGAAAAATGTAAAATCATACATTTGGAGAAAAGTTTTACGAACATGGAATTTTAGATCCGAATAATGTATTGAAATTCGACTAGCATAAAGATGTAAAGATATAACAGTAACTTGGATAACAATTATTTATCTATTGTAATACATTGTGAAAATTCCATTGCACAAATTCACGACTGATCGTGCATATGTTCATTGTACCTTCAGCTGGTAGATTGTGCAATAGCAACTGCACTGCTGTATATTTTTATTGCTTTATAGTATTCCTTACTATATCAAGTAACAGGTACGAGTGCAACAGAGATCAAATTATATACATCTAATCTTATGCAAATGTTAATAGTCACGGTATCTTGAAAACTTTGTATTATTTTGCAGCTCACGAGTGCCAACTTAGATTCTAAACTCCGTGAGGACTTGGAAAGGATGAAGAAAATCCGTGCTCACAGAGGACTGCGTCACTACTGGGGTCTCCGTGTACGTGGTCAGCACACCAAGACTACAGGTCGTCGTGGACGCACGGTCGGTGTGTCGAAAAAGAAGTAAACTTTTATATATACATATTATGTACTATTAATAATAAATCTTTAAACGTAAATGTTTTTATTCGACCACTTGATCAATTGTGAAAAGAAAAACCATAACGGTCAAGAGGCACAATGTTGAATACAAGAATAAATTCCATCGTGTTGTATGCTTTAGTCATAGATTAGTGATTTATTTAATTAAATGGGGATTAATCTCTTGGTCCTGAAATAACGAATCACTTTTCAAGCCAAGTAAGATAGCCATTATTTTGACTAATTCAAGCGGAAAATAAAACTTCGCGAGAGAGCAGTGCGCTAAATTGACTCTAAATGCAATTGACAATAGACGATAGCTTTTAAGTGCATTAATGATGTATTATAAGCGTTTCCACGTATACTTTGGGCACCTTTCCTTGTTGATTGCCTCTAATTCCCATGAAGTAATCGTCGTCATCGGGAATTTTGTAAATACCAATTACCTAGAAA
Source organism: Trachymyrmex septentrionalis (assembly GCF_001594115.1). NCBI lineage: Eukaryota > Metazoa > Arthropoda > Insecta > Hymenoptera > Formicidae > Trachymyrmex > Trachymyrmex septentrionalis. Next base: position 2,271,625 of record NW_017305179.1, read on the forward strand.
AAATATATATATACCTTCTGTCTTTCTTTTTCTCAAGATATTCAATTTATTAAAGTATAACTTTACATAATTTAATTAGTACATCGTATTGATTATAATATACAAGCACGCATTATATATAGCGTCACTATAGATATACATCGAAATAAGCGTACAAAACAATATATGAAAAATACGATAGTCGTGACACAATAAATAAAATGCTCGTAACAAAGTAAAACGGTAGGCATTTCTTGAACATGCACAATTTGAATAAATATACAATAACTCGTCACGCACAAGTATGTTTACGATTCTAGACGTTCGCGATGTGACCTGTATTCTTGTCATCTTACAAATCTATAGCAGAGAAAACGTGAATCTAATACGTGATATTAACGACACATCGATTAAAAAAAGAAATGTAACAAAACTCACGTAAATTCAAACTAATTGAAAATTATAATATATGTCTAGCATGCACAATATAATACAAATCAGTGTGTACAATTAGGATGCAGATATAATTGCTAATCTTATGAAGATAAATAGATTTTTTTTTAAGACGAATTACTTGATTAATCGATATTTCGTATTATGTTTTGCAATTCGTAAGATAGAAATTATTTTTTTAAAGAATTGCTGAAATATTCATATTCAGATATTCTCAAAACTTTGCAGAACAATGTTTATGTATTATTAATGTTGCTAAAAGTTATCACTGTCCTTGTTTTCCGTTTTAGCGAGTGTCTATTGCAAAGGTGATGTTTTCAATTGTCTTTGTATTGATATTAATGCATTGCAGGAATATTATAGTAAATTTCAGCATTTTTTGTTTTTCTGACAATACATGAGAATACGAATTTTTCAAGCTTTCCTTCGAGAAACAATATCTAATATCTTGCAGGTTAACAACATATTAGCTGCTTGAAAATAAATGCATCAGTACAATGTTGTTAGTATTAACAGAGAGCTCTTAAAGTTATGCAAGTATATATGAGCGTCTCGCGATTTGAAACGTGTACTTATAATAACAAATACTTAACTCTATAACGCGTATTAAAAGTTCAACATCTCGGGTATCTTAATCCTTTCGGGACAGGGACCTCTCTGGACGCGTCGGGTATGAATTTTTTCCTCAAGCCTAGGTCGAGAATTGAAAATCGGCGATAGTCCCGAAAGATTTAAGCCTAAAACGAGTCTTACACGATGGTCCGAAGGAAATACAAAAGAAAATCTCTCTACAATACATATTTATACAAAGTGATTAAAAAAAACAAAGACTATAAGTAGGTGACCTTACAGTACCGTAACTTAACCCGACTACAGATTCATGCTCTTCGCTCGAGACATCGCCAAACATGCTGTTGAGTACCTAAATCACAAACTTCGTTACCTCATCCTGCATGACGCTTAGCTCGCTAGGATCCCTCGCGTCGTAATTGCACAACACTCTTGCTCTGTCCTGACCGTTCTCGGCTAGTGCGTTGGTGGTGGCTGGTGGAGTGGTGTAATAGGGACCCCCAGATAGGCTGGGTAGGTAAACGATAAGTGAATTTATAGTGCTATAATCTTATGTATAATATAAACTCGTGTACGAGGGAAACGTTAGGATAGGAGACACAACTGAATTTATAAGCAACTTTTTACGAGGATCATACACTGCCATACAATGTGAATATATTGAAATATCGTTTCATGTTTATAATCAGGCACACACTCACCACGGGACTCTACGTAGTCGTTACTTGACATTGAGCGAAATAATAAGTATTCGATTGTGGTGAATTAGATCAGTATACATGCAATTTAAAAAGATCGAATTTAAAGAAATTTTTTATTCGGCAAATTAGTTCTTTTGCGAGCACGTGTGTTTTCAATTCTACTGGTTCAATTACATGCATTATTACATGGTTTACCCCGATATTCCCCGATATTATGGAAAGAATGGAAAAATTTACTCTTTCCTCCGTAGTACATAATACAGGCAGATTATATCAACATTCTAATATAAAAACAAGAAAAGCATGATATGTATATATATTTATGTCGTTGTTTAGTTACATGGCGCATCAATTAATTTTCCTTTGATGCCATTATGGCCATTCTCGGCCGAGTTACGGCGATCTAAAGCAATTGTTTTTGAAAGGTAATACAAGAATAATAAGAGGTAGTAGTATAGAAGAAGATGAAGATAAGATATGTAAACCGCACTGATCGCCGTAAATCGTTCACAAAGAAATTTATCGAGAAAGGTACTTTATCCGTCCTATTTATCTAAATATACAATTGCATGTACAATTATACAACATTATAGAGTATTTATTGATAGGTAACAAGTCTGCAACGATCAAGCGACAATCGGAATCAAGCTTTTTAACGTGTACGTGTAATTTGAACGAACGTCGCTAAAATGGGAAAATTGCGTAATAGTTAACGTAGATCCGTTAATTGAATTGCCAACTGGATTCGAAATTTGTAATGAGCTGTCAATATTCATATTCGAAGGGTTGAAAACTAAATTGTACTGGTATCAGTGTCGAATGTGGCGGTAACGTAAGCGGCAGATCCGGCGGTTACGGACGAATTTTGAGGGAGAGTGGGCGAAGGATTTAGCTCGATCACTTCCTCGCTGTTGACTCTCAGCAAAGGGCTCGGTTGACGCGCCCTGCAATTACCAATCGTGCAAGCAGAGATAGAGAGTAGCGGGAGAGAACACGCTCCAACAGATTGCACGAAGGCCGAGGAAGCAAGGAGTAATTAAATAGATAATAAAAAACAATTTACATCTATTACTATAGCGATTGTTACAATGTTCAGGACAGGATGCTGATATGAAAGCAATTAAATCATGTCGGCATTAGATCTGGTATAATTGATCACACAACGGTTTCACCGAGGTCAAGCAATCTTGAAACTTTAATTCTACTGTCAGTCGATTAAAGGTAAAAATTAATTAATGTTGTTGAAACCAGCTGTAACAGGTAATGTTCGTCAAACCATCAAAACTGCATCTTCTGTACAGTGAGACTGATTTTTATCATGAAAAATTTCATCATGTCTTTTTGTCCAAATCTATGCCCGCGATTGCTATAAGGAGAAGCGGAGTTTACGAATCGATATCTAAACATACTCATTAACATTCAAGGTTTGTCAAACATTACTCACTCGGATCACCATAAAGTAGGATAGCTGTACAGAAATGTTGCAATAACAATACGCTGCATGAGGACAATAACGTGCCAAATACAGATTGAGTAGAGTAGGTAGATAGAATATTTTTAAAAGAAAAAAGAAAGCCAAAAAGTGGTGAAAGCAACCAACTTACCCGGCAAGGTCACGCTGTAGATCTTGCATGACGGCGTGGCATTGCGCGTAATGACGTGCTTGCGCTTCTACGAATTCGTGCAAGCATCGCAAATGTCCAGCCTGCGAGCTCGAGACACCTTCCAGCAGCAATTTCACGATTTCTGCTTGTCGATCGAACTCTGATTGCGCTACCCTTAACTCCCTCTCTGCCTGAGTGAGCAATATGTACATTTTATTTATTACTTTCTGTATATATATTTTAGTATCTGCTATCCAAGATGAAGTCAGGAAACTAAAACGATTGTAGCTATGAGACGTAGCTATCGCTATTGATTCATATCGTAAGAAAGATTATGTGTCGCTTCACGATTCAACAATTGTTACTACCGTATTTTTGCTTTTACGTATATACAGATTATGAGACTATTATGATAATGCGTAAAACGTGACAAGAACATTAGCACTTTACTTTAATATCTATAAAATTTAATACATATGCCTAAACGATAGCCATAAAAATCTTTAATGCGATCGCAATAGATTTGGATTTTTTTTAATTGAGAAAACAAGCGAAACTATCGATTGCATTAATACCTGATCGAGCAACACTTCGGGTGATATGCCGGACTCCTACAAATCGCAGCAGTGGAGGACAAAACGCATCGTAAACGTATAGAACAATTTTTAAATGATATCGACAATTAACGATACTTACACTCTGTTGACCCAGCATGCTCCTCGCTTTCCTCACTCTATTTTTACATGCATCCAAGTCCAATCTACATTAAAATCATTTAACATGATTAATAAGACTTTTAGTATGTACATAACAGATGAGCGATTTTTACCTTTTGGTTTCCAATATCGCCATTTCCTTGCTGACGGTTTTCATTTCTCCATCCAAGAACTTCCTCAAAGGCTGTATGAAACAATTGGCAGCAGTTCCTATAAAGTCCCTTTCAATTTGTCCCAATCTCTGCTGGCATTGGCCGACTTTTATTAATGCGCTACCTAAAATCAAATCTTACATCAAGCTCTCTTGCATCATACATATATGTGTATATTTATGAGAATATATTTGACATTAACCATAAGCTATCCCTGGACCAAAATCATTTCCAGCTTCTATCATATCAGTGCCTACATATTCCAAATTGCTCAACCTATTAGGTCTCCTCTTATCAATTTTTTCATAAAAGAAATCTTCAATCCTATTACCTGCAAAATATGTCATCTTAGAATTAATAATGAAATATACATAAAGAAGATTCTATTAAATAACGTGTTAAAGTGTTGACAATTGATGTTTTTATCAAAATTCAAATCTAATTAAATTAATTCAAATTGAATACCAGGATTTGGAGTAAGCACAGCTTCCATATTCCGCAATATCTTTTCCGTCCATGTTTTGGTAGCATTTCCTCTTTCTGCTAGATGTTCCAAATGCGCGTCTAACTCGGTTTTTTCTGAAGTACCCAGTGTCTCTTCTGTCATCTGAGAGACATGAGAGAGCAAATATGTTAATCTTAAATTTTCTTGGCAATTTCTAACGTTTCTAATATATAGCAACGCTCTCAATATATAGTATCTCTAATGCTCTTAAAATATAGTTGCCAATGAACAAATACAATTTTGCATTTAAAGTCCACGTCATTATTGCGATGCTAATACAGCATCGGAGAAAGATGATGCGTTTTCATTTGATTAAAGAGCAGCGTCATTGGTATCGACTGACGACGTTGCATGTCGAGACGAGGGATCTAGGTTAAACGAGATGACATTGGATTCTAGTTCGACGAGAACGAGGAACGGCCAAGGAAACCGTCCAATGACGTGCAAACGTATTCGATCATTGCTTTCGGACGTTGAATGTCATCAGTGACAAATGCCGAAAACAGATTCGAAATGCGTTCGACGTCGCGTTTCCTCGACGCGGATCCCAGATCCTCTTTCCGGATAAAACGGAGAGAAAAAAAAAAGAGGGTTTTCACACCTGCACGACCCTGCTTAGAGCGGCTCCCGCATCCTTCACCAACTTCTTCACGTTGAAATCCATCCTCGCGAATTAGATCTTTCACGCGATCGAGAACTCCTTCCTTAGCAAGCAAACACCCAACCCACCTCTTTCTCTTTCTTTTTGTGTCTCCCACGCTCCCTGTGCTTTGTCGTAGGATTAAATGCCTCAGCAACTTCCGGAATGTAGAGGTACTAGGAATTTTCAATCAGGCGTATCATGTCTAGATATTCGTGCCTCATGCCTGTCGACTAATCTGCAAATCATTTTGTTTATCGATCCAATTAAAATAAATGAACACAAGGTCGCGTTACATTTGTCCGTCAAAATTATATATATCGCACGATACCGCGTGCCATTGTATCATTATCTATAATTTTCGAAATTTACATATACATGCGATGTGTCATTTTTAATGGTTTTGTTGAAAGAAATTATTGTTACGTGGCAATATATTTATTAAATGTAATCCAAGTCGTAAAATGAGACGACTTCTTTTCTATACAAGATTTTCACAAAATCAGGTTCGATGCACTGCTTATGTGCCGTTTATTAAATTCCATTAACAAAATGCAAACCTTCTCCTCAGGAAAAAAGATATACATAATAACAGCTATATATATTCGCCCGCTAACTTCTATCCGACTAATTATTAATGTTGTCTTCACACGTCCCTGCTCGAAAAATTAAAATTTTTGTAAACATTGTCATTAACTCTGGAAAAAAAAAAATAGAAAAAGACTGATATGACAATCGTCAGGCAGTAATAAATGATGATTCGACAATGAACAAGATTCGCGCCTGGAATACAAACATGTCAGACAACGTTGTATTGCAATTTTATGTCTAATACAATCAATTCTATTAACTCAATAATTTCTATAATACTCCATTGTACTCCAGTCTGATCTCCCTCTTACATTTCTAAAAAAATGTATATCTTGTACAATGTATGAGTCGTGAATATGTATCGAATGAATATCCCAATTTTCGTAAATACGCTGGAATGAATCGCTGCGAAACATCACATAATGGTATACACTAATGAAGCACTTGCATGCTCATTCAAAAACAGATTTATTGAGAATCGATTCTTCTCGTAGCTGCTTCCTCTTGACTGTTTCCAAATCTTCAGTTTTATTTAACTAAACATTGCGTACATCCCACACATTATTTCGTTCTTTACTTAATTATTAGGAACACATGGAGAGAGAATCTAGCACGCAGGCGATACATGCCTCTTGGGAGTTGGTACAAAACGGTATCCTAGAACAATTTGCGAGACCTTAAAAAGACTGTAACTCGCTAGAAATACAATCGTGCTTGAACGTGCAAACGCATTTGATGACTTTAATAATCTCGGCCATGCCAGCAATCTGTTACAACACGCGTGACGATCGTATCCATTATTTTTTCTTCCCAGCAATATCCTTCCAGCAGTCGCAAATCAATACGCACTTGTGCCACAGTTTTGACGGCGCCGTTACTCCAATTATTTCTCGTTAAAAACAGCTTAATATTATCGTATTAGTACTAATAATAGACAATAATTATCATAATAACGACAATATTGTATGATGATGCATCACATTGCAATGACGATCATTTCATAATCGGTTCCACGTTTATATTGGAATTTGTGAAACTTAAATCGTCTCTGATAAGAGGATTGAATATTTCAAATGTGTTTTTGCATTAATCCTCCAACGCAATCAATTGCAGGAATGTTAGTTTAATGTTTTGAGTCGTTCGTTATCAAGGCATTATTATACGCTATCGGCTTATTGGCCGATACCATAACTGGTTGTCAATGTGATCTTCCAATTGCCGATAGCTTTCGCGCTCGTGCCCGAGCCTCCGTACGAATATTTGTGTACTCGAACCACAAGACATTAGGGATCAGCGTCGTATCACGCAGCAACAAAAACTCTGATATTCGCCTGAAGAATAGCAAAGATTAGAATAATATGAATGATATTAATATTAAGCAGCAATCATCAGAGAAAGCAGCTTCGCAACTGTTGTAAAACTCTTTAATATTGTTGGTTTATACATTTAGATCCAATGAGGAACTACGGGCAAGGCCAATATCGTACTAAAGAATTTTAGAACAGTTGCGAAACTTTTCTCTGCTGAATGCAGCCATTATTACCATTATTATGTCATTTCCCGATACTCACCACGAAACTACTATAGGAAAAAACGGTGTCAGGATCATATGCATGATTATGAACCATGCTGATCCCAGTGTAATCCCAATTAATGCACCCCAAATTACTTGAGTGTTGGAGTGGTACAACAGATACACTCTGCTGTAAGTTACCAATAAAGCTGTGACGATGCATCCTATCGCTACTATTGTCCGCCAAAATCTCTCCGTTACCGTACAGTTGTAATTTAACCTGCAAGAGAAAAAGTAACGTATGAGTAAATCGACAAGAGTGATATGTGATTGTGAAGTTATTTGTAATGTTTCATTACCTAAAGTATATAAAAAGTGTTGCGTATGCAGCAAAAAACCACATAAATTGTGCATGTGTAGACGGCATGCCGTATTCGGCGTACAGGCCATCTCTCTTCATCGGCCTTGCTTGACGAATCATGTGTTTTAATACATAATTTATACATTCATTGATACCGACTCCGATAAAAAATACAATCTATAATTAAAGAACAAGTTATATTTGCGAACATAAATTAACATAAATTAAATCTATATAAGTTATTACAATTGGTTTATATGTATTATTACAATTAACTTACAGTATGTAAATCCCTCCTAAAAAGTATCAATGTGATGAAACCAGTTATAATAGCAAAGGGCATTAGACTTATTACAGCCAAAAGATGTCCAAAGATATCCCCTGAAAATTTATGAACATACATTATTGTCAGAAATAGATATTTTTTAATAATTTCAAATACACAAGTCTTTTCTTAAATTTCATCAAAAAATTGAATATAAAGCTTAGTAGTATAAATTAAATAGTTTGATAAGCATATTTTTGAAAAACTTTTAGAAGCTTAAAAATACAAAATATAAATAATAAAGAGCATACAGCCACAATGCAAGATGTCTTAAGTGAAAGTCATATATTTAAAAATTTTTAATATAATAAAGTAGACGTTTCGGTCAAGTCTTGACCATCATCAGTACAATAAAATATAAAACGATGTTACACAAACATTAAAAAGAATATTAACAATTATTATATTTTTCACACAAAGTTTCATAAAGTTTTAAGTAACAAGGAATCTATATCGCAATAAAATTTCATTTCATAAGCGAATGTAAATTTGTCATCTTCAATTCTGGACTAGCAAATAATTGTTAATACTCTTTTTAATGTTTGTAATACATCATTTTATATTTTATTGTACTGATAATGGTCAAGACTTGACCGAAACGTCTACTTTATAAAAATTTTTTAATATATGACTTTCACTTAAGACATCTTGCATTATAACTGTACGCTCCTTATTATTTATATTTTGATAAGCATATGTTGACAACTTTTTATCCAAAATGATTTCACAAATTCTTCGGTATTTTAATACATAACAACAATTTCTATAAATTCTATAAACATCTGCATATAATTAAATATTATGATAAACAAATAGCAAAATGCCTGGCTTTTGTCTACATAGCAGTGTGTAAAACAATCGGTAACGAAACGAGGTGAAAATTTGTGATACTGTAATACTGACAATAAGAGAGAGAGTGAATGCACGCCGTGCATTCGTACTGACCTTGCGGATACTCCACCAATGTCAGCGACAACGGGATCCATTCGGTCTCGTCAGCGGCACGTGCGAAACGTGATTCAATCCCGTCGAGCGGCTTGTCGGGCGATGCCATCGTTATCGTGGTCTTGGAGGATGTGACATGTCTCGCACGGCGTTTCACGGCGTTTCACGGACGTTGGACGCGCACCGACTGGACGACAGGAGAGGACGAGCTGGAGCGGGGGGGGGAGGGGGGGAGGAGAGAAAAAGAATCTCGTATTTACACCTGTGACTACGAGATTGTGGCCGTCGCGTCGCCATCCATGACCGCCATTGCTTGTTCCGTCACTCTCGTCGCCGTCGCTGGCATTGACCTCGCTATAGAGTATAATTGTAGCACAATGTCGACCACAATGTTGACGAGGCCAAAGGCGCGAATTCGTCGACGGCCGGCAGAGCTGGACAAGGCCACCAAACGGATCGTCGTGAAAGTTGGTGAAAGCAGGAGTTCGATGTCCCCTCCCCCCCCCCTCTACCCCTCCTCATTTCGAATTCGATCGGTTAGCGGACATGGCGATATGTAATAATTTTATTTATACAGAGTGTCTCTTAAGTAACGCCGCATTGGGGGCGTACAATAGATCAAGGGGAACAAAAAAGTTTTATATTATTCTGCAATTTTCGCAATAGTTAACAAGATATTAATTACTAAAAATGGCAGAATGTTGGTCTTTAATAATTTTTTTCTCAAATACTATCAACTTTACAGAAAAACTGTAAGAGACAAAAATTGTTTATTTTCTTCTCATAAAGTTCTGAGAATTTTTTCAGAATTTTTTAATACGTATTTTCTCATGATAATAAAAATAAGAAAATGCAGTACTAAAAAGTTGATAAAAAATTCTGAAAAAATTCTTAGAGTTCTATGAGAAGAAAACAAACAATTTTTATTTTTTATAGTTTTTTTCTGGATTCAGACATTGTTGAACGCAATCATATCTTAATTCGCCGTAAAGTGCTGAACAATCTTTCTATTGTTACTGCCGTGACTGGCAACGATAACGATTTAAGAAGCATGGCTTGAATTTTGAGTACAAATTTAGCAGCAGTAAGCATGTCGTCCAGTGTAAATATATCAGTGTCCTGTACTTTATTTTGTGCCACACAATACCTTCATTAAGTAAGTCATTACTCCTATCAATCTCCAACTAGTTGCATTGCTCACGGGTTATGGTTTTGAACGTGGATGGATATAAACGAAAATAGTTGAAAATATTTGTATTTTCTTCAGAAAATCTAATGCTCAAAGAATTTATAAGCGAATCTATATACGAAAAAAATAAACTTAGTTTGTAATATTCTTTGGAATCTTCTGTAGAATTGTCCGCTCTTTTAATTTATTTTGCGATCACAGTCTGCCGTATTTGAATCTCAAAGGCCGAATTTACCTCATCGGAGGAGTAGTGGATATCTTGACAAGAAGTAATTAGCGCCTCTGTAAACGATTCTCGGAATCGCAGATTAAAAAATTGAAAGAACGAGAATCTTTATTGATCGTACAAATCGAATTATCTTCTTCTTTCTTTAAAAACACTTAACATGCAACAATTCAAATAGCTATACAGGGTGTCTCAAAATTAGCGCTTTCGGAGTACTTTATGCTAAAACAAACTTTTTCCTTTAGCAAAATTGCGTCCGATAATTGCGCTTATTCGTAACTTATCGGACGGAATTTTGATAAAGAAAAAACTTGTTTTTTTATGCTAAAACGAACAACGGTACTTTTTTCTGTAGTAAAATTACATTCGTTAAATAATTTTTGTCTTTATTCGTGTAACTTCAACCTGCTCTTCTGCAAAACTACTTGTCAGACGCAATTTTGCAAAAGGAAAAAGTTGTTTTAGCATAAAGTATCTTATCCTGCACTCTAAAAGCGCGAATTTTGGGACACCCTGTAGAAATGTCAGAAATCGAATTGTCGACTGTACGAAATCCGTGCTTCAAAATTTCGATCATTCGCGAAAATTTGAAAGAAAAATGGGATAAAAAGTTTAAGAATTTCGATGTATTCGGTAAGAAGACATAAATATGGATGGAAAAAATTAAGGACACTTAACATTTATTTATGTAAACTTTCGTGAATACACGTGCTTTTGCATGTCTAAGGAACAATAAGCTTTTATTTTAAACAGGAAATAATCCGTTAACTCATTGTGATTCGTTATAAATATTAGCATGTACAAAAGATATCGAGAGACAAGGCTGCAAAGATGCGACATAATGCTCGCATTTATAAACTATGCTTTTATTTCACATTATATAGTTCTTTTATAGATAGTCTTGATTAGAGATCCAATATTCTAGTCTGGGCACAAGCAATTTTGTCAAAAATATATGAGAAAAAGACATATACAATTTCTTCTCTGTAGTATATATACTATCTTACTCTATAATCGTAATTAAAGTCATAGAGTGAAACAGTATGAGTTAGAGTGAGATAGTACACAACATACATACGAGAAATGATATCTATTCTCTACTATTCTTTGGAGTGGAATTTCACTCTAAAGAGTGAAAATTGAGCCAGTCTTGAAAGTGATATTCACTCTACAAGTTTTAGAGAGTTACTCTCTCTCGGAGGATTTTGACAAAATCGCTCGTGGCCAGACTGTGTCATAGGATATCTCTAGTTTTGATGAAATTAAGTAGACAAACAGATTACATCGGTCTGCCCATGCCACGTCCCATTGGAGGTTGCGGGCCATCTTGGCTGCTCTTAGGATTCCTGATAGTCTCGTCAACAGAAAGGATGAGACAGGCGGCTTCTGTAGCGGCAGTCAATGCGTTGATCTTCACTATTGCCGGCTCCCAGACGCAGTACTGCATGTTATCCGTGATATCTTCTGAATTTATATCAACGCCGTACCACTGCAAACCTTTATGATGCTTCTGGCGCAATTTATTCAGAATGTTTGTTGCGTCAAATCCAGCGTTATCACATAATTGCCTGAAATCGATATTTCTCATTAATTATTACATCTTGTAAACGCACGCGCGCGTTTATGTACAATATACAATATATTTGAGGCACTGAACAAACAGTTGTCTATCAAATGAAAAATTTTTCGATTTCTGCTCCTCTGTTTGTTATATTGTACAAAAGTTGTATTATAACAAAAAGTTTATAGTGAAAAATTTTTATTTCCATTTTAGATATTTTTTCATTATGATAAAAAAAAAAGATTCAAAATTCCGAAGGTAACAGAGTAAATAAATGACGCTGTCCTTAAAGGATTAAAAATTCAAAGAATAAAAACACAATGTATACTTAAACATTTTTAGAGTGAATCTCTCTCTAAAAAAATTAAATCTCTGTTTTAAAGGTAACTTATTGAAAGTTATCTTAAAGCAAACGTACCTCGGAATAACTTCGAGAGCTCTCGCTATCGCTCCTATCAAAAGTTGCTCTTTTCCAGCAATAGTACGTGAGTAATCGCGTAAAGTCTTGGAGAGTTCCATTTCGATGGCACCACCGCCAGCAACCACTGCATCATTTTTTATCATGCGTCTGACGACCATGATCGCGTCATGAAGGGATCTCTCCGTCTCTTCTAGAAATTGATCCGCACCTCCACGCAAGATAAACGTGCACGTCTTCGCTCGCGAACATTCGTAGAAGAAGTTGAATCTAATGATACAATTATAAATCATGTCAGACTCAATCGACTTACAATCGATATTGTTGAATGATGGATATCATTTAATTACCTCTCGCAACCGATCTGCTTTTCCTCGAAAGTCTGACAACTTCCGAGATCAGAGTCCTTTATGTCGTGCACCGTTGTTAAGATTGCACCACCGCATGCCTTCATCGTCCTCTTGAGATCCTCGTCAGGTACTCTACCAGCGCAGAACATATCTCTATCCGCGAAGTACTGCGTTGCGACATCGCCGATCGGCAACGAGGATAATACTACTTTCGCACCGCTCTTGTGAATCTGATCAAGCTTATCATAGAGAATCTGCCACTCCGCGTCGACAATTTTCTGATATTCTGACACATTGTCCACGCGCACTTCGGCATTGTCTCGTTCGGCCTTTAATTCCAGCTCAATGTTCAGTAATGCAATCTTGCATTGCTCATATTTTTTCGGTTGCATTTCGAATCCGGCATATGAAAAGGTTTTTTTGAAGGCCACTCCTTCAATCAGCTCCGAATCCTCCAGCGCGCCTCCAGAAATCTAAATATGTTACACTCAAAAATTAATTACGCCAGCATGTTAAAATCTTTCATAAAATATAAGATCATATATGCTTACCTTTTTAATACCAATCATATTAAGAGGAAGTAATTCATCTAGCTTCATGACAGCCTTGACAACCAATTGACTGAAATGATTCTTTTGTTGATGTATCAATTTGGAATTCATAGCTGTGGCTGCACATGCCTCCAGAAGCTCAATCTGTTCGTTTATATTGCGTCTGTCTAATTTGACACTTAGCTCATTAATTTTATCTTTAGCTATCTGAAGCGCGCGACGAAGAGCTTTGATTATTATACGCGAATGTACGCCCTCTTCTATAAACGGTTTCATTTGTTTCAAAAACTCTCCTGCCAACAAAACTACGCTGGTTGTGCCATCTCCAACCTGTTAAATAATTAAAGAATATATTCAATCAATAATTTCTTTTTTCTTTGCTGACCCTATTTTACCTTCGTATAAAATTTGTTTGAACGCTTGTGAAACAATTACAAATCTTTAAGAAATTGTCAGTCTATACGTTCTAGATATAGTTGATATATCCTCTGAATTTTTGCCAGTATAACGTTATTCTTGTTGCGTTATTCCAAGTCGACGTGTTATAAAAAACACGTCGGCCTAAATATTGCTATTGTTTTCAAAGGATGCGATGTTAATGACAAAATAATTGTTACCTCAGCGTCTTGTGATTTTGCAATATCCACAAGAGTCTTAGCAGCAGGATGAATGATATCTAATAATTTCAGGATGGTAGCACCATCATTGGATATAGTGCCCTTTCCATTTTGATCGACTATGAGCTTGTCCATACCGCGAGGACCTAGAGTAGTCCTAACGGCATCTACGACTATCTGGCACGCATTTATATTGGATATAACTTGTTGCTTTCCCTGAGACGTATCCGTGCCTTCCTTCAGTAGGATTATTTGAGGTTGCTGCATTTAATCAATAAGAGAAAAATTCAATGATAGATACATTTAAATCATTTCAACTTAAGTACATAGATACCCTCGCATATTTTCCCATTTCTGACACCAATATTTTTTTTGTTTATAAAAATAAATTATAAAGAATTGTAATTGAAGCCAAGTTATTGAACGATAAGAAAAACGAAGATCGGAATCTACGTCATTCATAGATCTACATTCTACATCACACATTGATGCTCATTTCTACCACAATATAGAGTAACTTTAATCATGGTTTAACCTATTTTTTATCTCTTTCTAGTTCTAAGAATTGAGAAAGGATAAGGAACAAAATTAAATTAATTAAAAATTAAAGTTAACCTTTTTATTGGCAAAAATGAACATAAGATTGCTGGAATTAATAAACAAGAATAAATTCAAATAACGTCAAATTCAAAATGTCTTATATCTTTTACACAATTCTCGAAAAAGTATCTTTAAGACATTTTATATCCCGAATTTTTGTCCAAATTCTTTTGGGGAGGATTTAGCGCGAAATAAGTTTCCATATAAGGTTATAAAATCGAGCCAGAGAACAGATTACATGATGGCTGCGACGAGTCGCGAAAGCTGCGAGATCTGAATATCTCTTTTGATTTGGTGAGGTATCCCTTGCCAAGAGAGAACGTGATGTTAAATAAAAGCAGCGATCATAAAAGCGAAGAGCATATATTAAATATAAAAGCGAGGCACGAGATAATGCACGAGGCGTCGTTTCGAGAGTGTTTCGTGGAGACGAGATCGACGATCGACATGGATAAAGTTCATAGATGCGATTAATGACACTTTCGCGTTTCTCGCATTAAAGCTTACCATCTCGGAACTTTTCTTTTTTCAACCAAAAGTTCTTATCACACGCGCTATCCGCGAATCAATTTTTTAACGCTTCGCAATTGCCGACAGGATGACGATGATGTCAAGCAAAAAACATGCGTTCTCGAGAGGTTAGAGCATCGTATAAAATTGCGATAGCGCTCCCCCCCCCCCGCTCCTACCAATTTTGTCCAATTTTCATCTCAGATAGCCAATCAGGGAGTCGATTGTGTACCTTAAATGTACGAAATCAAAATTACAAATTTACAAGATAATGACCAATGAAATCATAAATGTTCTATTAAATTTGCACATTTATGTAATTTTCACTTTATTTTAAAATATATAAGATACACCTTGACAAAACGTGACAGATGTAAGGAAAAAAACCTTTTCATGCTGACGTTAATTTCCAGCGTCAAAATAGATCACGTGATCAAAACTGACGTCTTGATAATCGTCAATTTCTATCATGTCGTCTGTTTTGACGCTAAAAATGTGCGAAGGAACAAACGTAAGTATGGCGAAATTCACTGCCAGTGCTAAAAATGTATAATACGCGCGACGTAAACTATAGATTTTCAGCGCTGACAGTGAATTTTGGAACACGGACTTTATATCATTTCTCGTCCGCCTCGCAATTTGCATCGCGATGTTTTCAGGAAGTGACTCATCCTCAGGAAGCGCTCGTATCCTTGAAATACTTCAAGATACTCGATCGACAATTATTCTCTCAAAAACTGATCTTATCTAGCGTTCGATTACGCTACGTGGGAAAGATCGTGGGTCTAAAAATTGTGTTATTTGCATCGTATATATGTGCAACACCCACAATTAGTCGCATCCAGAAAGTGAGGTATTTAAGCGAACGATTTCTTTCGTAATTCATATTTTACAATCTCTTACACGAGAAGTATATGTGTTAACTTTTCTCACATTCCTTACTCAAATCGCATTAATTAACGTGACGATAATTTTCATTTGCGTGATTCTAGAAATTATATGTAACACGAAGGCTCATTCTAACACTGTTAATATTTCGGTTACGTAAAGCGCGATCCAGAGTGTAAGTTATAGCTTCTGCAACACAGACGGGTTCCTACATTCGCCACAGGTTTATTTTTAAGCGTTACTATATTTGTATAGGTCTCTGTCTCCTATGATATTGTGTAATACGCAGCTCTATTATCACGTAATCCCGAAAAACGACTTGATCGGGGCCGAATGCTCTTCAGTCATTCCCGCGCTCTTCTATCGCGCTCATACGTTTCTGCATTGAACTCTACATCCCCGACAATCGATACGCGGGCGGGTTTACCGAGAAGCTTCAATACCGTTGCCAATTTATTTTTTCTTCCTCGACCAGAATCAAACGGAGACGAGGAGTGAGTTAAATCGCACTCGAAATCGGCCGATATTGCTAAAATTATCATCGTTTGTGTCAGAATGGTTCTTGCAAGTGTTTGAAATCAATTTTTGTAATTTAACCTGTTCTCCAACTTTCTTTCATTTAAATTAGAAAACAAGCTTATGAGAATAAGCTTTCACAAAGTTTGTGATTTAATGTGTTCGTTTTATTTGGTAACACCAAATAAATCGAGGGAAACAAGAAGTCGATTTTTCATGTTTCACTTTTATACTTGGCTCCGTGAGACATTTGGAGAAAGTTCAAGGTGATGAGGTACCGGAAATGTCAACGAGCTTTTTCGAGGGCGCAGGCGCGTCTCGTGGGGGACAATCGTGCGAGAAATCGATACGCGTTTGAAATTTTACTCGGGGGTTCACATTGTTTAGGATGTCAAAAGATCTTTTGAATTTTCAATACACACAAGAAATTAAAAAAATTCTTTAAATGTAAATGAACAAATATAATTAAACAAGTAAAATACAAATATAAAAACATACAACGATGAATATAAAAAAGGAAAGTACGTAATGTAGGGTATTCAATGAAATCATTCGAAATGCTGAATGATTTTTTTTAACACCCCGTATAAAAAAAATGAATTTATCAGTCATTTATGTATATACTATATGTGAAAGTTCCTTAAAATTGAAAAATCTGTAAACTCATTATTTAAAAAAGTATTTGAAATTAGCACATTTGAGTCAGTCAACAATTTTAATTGAAAATATTGTATATACATATATCTCCTAATCTTTCTCCCTTGGATTTTCCTGAAAACTTAAATAGTCCACCATTTTTAGTCTAGTGTTTGCTGTGGGGAGAGGAAAGTTATACAGAGAAGATGAAAACAATTTGGGTAATTGGTGGGCCGGGATGCGGCAAAGGAACGCAATGTGATCGTATAATTGAAAAGTATGGATTTCTTCACTTGAGCAGTGGTGATTTACTGAGAGCAGAAGTTGCTAGTGGCAGCGAAAGAGGTGCGGCGCTTCAGGATCTGATGTCCAAGGGACTATTTGTGCCAACGGTATGTAATATGCAAATTTCCATTAATTGGTTTTACCATTCAAGAACTAATTAACTTGCATTTACATTAATTTTTTAACTATATAAATATGTATAAATTCTGTAATAAAAAAATATAAATATGATTATTAAAAATATAAGACCGAAAATCGAAATTGTGTATGCGCTGAAAGAATGAAAAAAAAAAAAAAATAGAAAGAGAAATATATATCGCGCGTCTTACGCGAACAAACTCAGTTTTTCTCAGTGTGAAGATCATGTGGTTTTGCCAGGACATTGTGCTGGAACTCATAAAGGAACAGATGGATAAAGCTCGTGCGGAAGGAACCACAAAGACTGGATTTCTTATCGATGGCTATCCTCGTGAGAAGGATCAAGGAATTCTCTTCGAGGAAAAGGTAAGCTAGTCCTTTTCTCTTTACTATATATATCTTCTGCTTTAAATTATCATTATGTTGCTGCACAGGTTTGTCCTGTCGACTTAATTCTCTTCTTCGATGTAGCGAATGATACTATGAAGAAGAGACTCCTTGGGCGTGCTGCTGTGTCCCAAAGGGCAGATGATAATGAGGAGACAATAAAAAAAAGAATCGAGATATTTAATGCAAAAAACAACGAGATTGTCAAACATTACGAAAACAAAGTTATAAGAGTGAGTTCAGATATGTAATATATTTTTTTCATTCTCAACCGTCGCGTATCCTACAAATTATAAATTAATTAATTTCCTTTCAGATTAATGCGGAAGGAACAGTCGATGAAATATTCGCCAAGGTAACGAAAGCGCTGGACACCCTTCTTGGCAATCCTGATTCAGTGTAGTACCAATCTATAGAAATAGTAATACTTATGTCGTACTATCATAACAAAATAGCAGTACAAATAGTCGTACACATTTAGCTTTTTTTTATCGACTCAGGCAGCAAGCTGGCTCCAGCTTACTGCCTGAGCCGGTAAAAAAAAAAGTTAAATGTTTACGACTATTTGTTCTACTATTTTGTCATATAAAATATATAAAATTGCACGTTCAACAATATTTTCATCTTATAATGATTATGATAAAGTTACGTTAATTTTTATTACGTGTCATTTATAAATAAAGACAATTTGGATAAAACAAAATGATGAGATTGCTTTAAAACATTTGTAAATATGAATTGAAAACTGTGCTTATCTCGTCTGACAATTAGTAAATAATGGTAAAAAGTGATGAAAGACACATGAAGTGCTTTTATTCAATGTACATGCGTAGCTTATTTTCACACGCGCCTTTACTGATTGTCAGAAGGGGGGGGGGGGAGGAATGAACACAGTTTTTGTCCATTTTTACAAATAGTTTAAAGCAATCTCACCATTTTGTTTTATTCAAATTGTCTTCATTTATAAATAGCATGTAATAAAAATTAACATATCATTTCTCGCTTCTGACGTTCTCACGATTCAATATGACTGTGGTGACTACTCAGAAGCCGTAAACAAGTATTAATCGGTATTCTGGTTTAATTATACTTTTTTTCGTCCCGTTCCTTTAACATTTATTAGCTCAGATAAATTGCGCCGGACTTTTAAAGAATCGCAAGATTTGTTGCTCTTTAAAAACAAGTCATTATCAAAGTTTACATTTTAGATGACGTTGGATGCTTACTCAAATGAAATATATAAATCAGATATTGTTAATTGTTGAATAAAACTGACGTAGAACTACTTTAAGTCTGATGTAAGGACGTTTGCATTGTTTATTGCAACAATTTGTTTTCTAAGCAAAATCTTTAAATTAACATTTTAATTATGATATGAAATAAGTTATTAAGATTAGATTAAAGATGTATGTTAACTTCTATTAGTTTTAGCAAATTGCACAACCATAGGTTTATCTTTTAATATATATCCGTTCGTTTCTTCGAGAGCCATTTTTGCCTGTACAGCATTTTGTAAAGTGATAAATGCTTGTCCTTTCATTCTGCCTTCTTGCATAAGACGTACATCATATCTAGATAGAATACAGATGTTAATCAAGACATTATAGGATAACATAAATTGTAAATAGCAACAATAATACTAGCAAAATACTCACTCATTTTCGGTATCTTTTAATCCAGCAATAACATATCTTTCATAAATATAATGTAGATCCTTCATTTCGACTTGCTTTGTAAGATTTTTTATGTAGAGGCGATTGGAAAGTTTGCCCGGGTGATAATTTTTGAACACAGGAAGCAATCTTTGATCGTTAGCAGAGATCTTATTAGTCGCCAATTCCTCTGAAGTTATAAATTTATTTTTTGGCATTTCTGCATTCTCTTCACTGTCTTTTGCATCCTCAGTAGTTTTATTAGCTGGGAATATTAAACCAAATCCACCATCTATGGTCACAGTACTATCTCGATTAACAGATGTTGTTTCCAATGATTTGTCGAGAGTTTTCAATTCAATCTTAAGATTTTTAGTTTCCCCGCGTTGAACAGACTCGAACATATCTTCTGGCTTGAGCACTTTTTGCGTTGATGAAGATATCAGAATGTGTTTAGCAGGGTTCACAAACTTTGGAATTTTTATACGTTTTGTAGATTGCGGCCTTTTTCTTTTAACAGGGATAACTTCCAAAGGTCGAGTATTACCTTCTCCATCTGATTCTAACTCAGACTCCTCTTCCTCCGATCCCTCTTCATTCACTCGCTCGTGGAATATATCTAAACAGGAAGAATTTATTTAATTTTTTTCTGATCATTGCTCATTATTCTGGATGTGATTGAAGTCTCGCTATAAATGTTTTGTAGCATTGTGATTGATCAATCGGATGAGTTTTACTAATTAAGTAATCAAAAAATGCTTTTATTTAAAGCATTTGTAACATTACATTGACTGTCTACTGTATCCTCTGTTATTAAATACCTTTGTATTTCTCTATATTATACACTTCCCTAAGCATAGGAAATTCCATTTCTAATTCTTCAAAAGGAGGAGGTAGATTCATCTTATTCATTAAGTGTAATACCTACGAATACACGTACAACTGTAATAATGTCAATTAAAGTTGTATAAAAATAGGATCTTGTAACAAAAAAGACCCGACAGTTTACCTGTGTATAAAAAGCTGGCTGAGTTAACAATTGTATAGCTATCCTTGCCACTGTACTTTTTGTCGGCATCATATATTTATACCTTATATTTGGTGGAGGTGGTTGACTAAATTCATAATTCATTGTCCAATTGTTTAATTTCCGTAGAAATGCTTGAACATCAGACTTACTAACAGTTTCCATTTTCATGTTACTGTTCACTGATATTTTATGCTGGATGCCTTGCTCCGAAAGTTCAGTGGGTATAGATTTCTTAGCATATTCAACTGACAAATATTGTCCTCTGACATTTAACTGATGCAGACGCAGCAGTGCTTCTGCTGCTAATTGTTGAGATAGGAATTTGGCAAACGTGACTGTATACTTGCTGGATGGTCGTATCGTTTTAGTCTTGGTCGCACCATATCTCTGTAATAATGCATCGCGTCGCTCATCAGAAAGTTGTGGAGGCAAATGAAGGATTCTCAGAGTATCGCACGCCTAGAAAATACATTCGCGATATGTAAATAGATTTTTATGTAATAGGTTAGAAATATAATTCTACTTCATGAAAATTAAAGTTTGATATTTTAATTAATTTAATAATGTCCTATAAAATATAATTACTGGAATCATTTTTTATGAAATTTTTTTGTTTTATAATAAAAACGAGAGTAATCTTCACTCGAGTTGTCAAACAATTCTAACGAAATGCAAATAACCGTGAATCGCAACATCAATATTGCTGTCACGTTCGAAACCGGCCATTTTCCCATATCATATTCCGATTGGTTCCCACCGCAGCCATTCATAGTGACTAGTATGTGTGCATGGAGTTTTTCCACTAGGTCAAAAATCAAAAAGTCAGGAGTTCGATTGTGTATCTTGAAATGAGGTAAAAATTACAAAAGTGAACAAATTCACTAGAATTTTCATAATTTAATTGGTCAATACCTAGGAATCTTTGCTCACTTTTGTAATTTTCACCTTATTTTGAAATACACAATCGACTCTCTAATGTTAAATGGCCAATTGCCGATGTGGACAATCGAGCAGGGCCCTTATTCTTGAAAAGTATCGCATATGAAAAACTAGGGAAGTACTATAGTCTATGTAACGCATACTATAGTATTTCCCTAGTTTTTTGTATACGATACTTTTCAAGAAGGGGGCCCAGATTAACTTTTTGTCCGATTTATATCCGTTTACACCAACGTAGATTAACTTTAACCTCGATTCAACTTAGGCCGGAATCAGACTATGCATTAAAGATTAAAATTAAAGATTGAAATTTTACCAATGAGGACAAAGAAATTTTGGCTCCTATTGGTTGAATACTCCTCCATTACTCCGGATCTACAATAGATTTTTAAGCCTTAAGCGATAAGGAATGGATGAATCACAATCAATTATTCTCTTCGCATTCGACTGTAGTTGGCCAATTTTTTAAGGCTTAAAACACTTATTGTAAATCCAGACTCGTCGAGACTTGCGCATGCCGAAGTCGAACGAGCGTCCGAAGCACTATTGCGCAATGCGTTGTAGCAGAAAGAAATCTGAGAGGGTTTCCTTTCTCTTTTGAATCTAAAATCCATGGTATAAAAGAGAAAAAGAAGAAAAGAGGGGGCCAGCTTGGCCATTTTCGTCGAAATCGCCCGTATACTACCGCCACTATACTCATTTTCGAAATGGGTACTATGTAATTATATCCATTTTCACACTATCGGTAAAATTAGCAAGGAGTTCGTTGAAAATGTAAAAAATATTTATTAACATAAAATTTTTCTTTTGCTTGAATATAATTCTCAATAATTATACTTCGAAATCAATCAAATGCTATTCTGCACAATTAAGTTACAAAAAATGCAACTTAATATTAATATATATTCCTATACAAATTTTACGCGACGCTATTCTCGCACAAAAATAATACAGCTAGAGTGTTTGTGTAATTAATAATAATTTAATAAATTTCTCGTTTCAAGCATTTTTCGCGATATTGCATATAAAAAAATTAAATTTGTTGCGATTATTTTACTGGGAATGATAATACATTAGCCGACAATAGAAGGAATGTTTCTCTTTCTTATTAATCTGTGATCCATTTGATTGATATCTTTTATATTTCTGAAGATCTGAATCTACTTCAATCCATTCTCGTTTGCTGGATAGTAATAGATAATTTTGTATATTGTATATTTTTCAGATGATATTTTTCCTCCCACGGGTATGAAATGAGAGGGCTAAGTACTTTGAAGATATACACGAAAAGAATAATTTTTCTTAAATATATAAAAATATCTAATGTCTGTAACTTTTTAGATACTTTAACATAATCGTTCTCTCTGTGTAAAAATAATCTAAGACAGAAGCTAACCTCGTTAACTATTAGCCTATTCGCCGATTTAAGTGAATATAAGCGAACGGCAGCTGGTTCGTCGCGCGTTTGTTTTGGAAATAATAAATATATCGTTGACATACACGTTAAAAAAAAATGGACTTTGTATAAACGGAGTATGTAGTGTTGCGCGATAGATTTTTATTAATAATAATTAAGTATATATTATTTGCGAGTGTTTTTCGCGAGTGTCCTGTAAGGGGATCTAGATGAGACATTGATCAGGCACCGGCGGAGCAATCTTAGGGTGAGTATTATTTTCTGTCTATATACAATTGTTTGTTATCTCGATATATTATTAATGATTATTTATTACTTCTTATTCTAGCCATGATAGTTTCTGAGAAGACACGTTATTAACATACAGTAAATTTTTTGAACTCGAACTTTTCATACTCGTATATAAAGAAAAGTGATTTTAATATTATTGAGTATTTTTATCTCATTGATGGTGGTTGGTGATATACATATAAATGTATATTTAGAAGAAATGTTAAATAAAACTTTTAACTAAAAAGTATTTTAACGTAAGAGGACGGGAAAGTAAAATATCGATTCTTATCACACACATACAATTTTTATTAATACAAATTTCATGTAGAGATCAAATATAAACACGCAAACGAACTTAACACAGAATTAAATGAACAAGTATTGATCTTAATTTATTCATATACTATATAAATATTTGATAAATGCATTAGAATACTTCGTGAGAAAGCATTAACTTCTTACGAGAAATTACTTGTCAAGATATATGTACAAAACGCGTGTACATTGCGCGTGAATATTTCTACACAATATGTCCTAAACAACTAGCTACCACATTTAGCACAAAGTTTTACATTTTTTAATGATGTCTTTCATGAATATTTTCTATGCGGAATATGAAATTCAGTTAATAAATATAAAATAGCATATTGCGTTATACAATCAGAATATTGCATACAAGTCCCGCAACCATCCCCAGTATCAAATAGTAGTAATTGAAAATATAATGATACTGAATGATAATTCTATAAAAATTGGAAAGTATTTACTTTTGCAAATATATTTCCTTTTATATATATATAATTTGTATCATTTGATATTTAGTGATAACGAAATAATAATAATCTGAATAACATATTAACAAAAATAAATAATCCCCCAATTCTATAATGAAAATTTGTCCTTGTACTCGATTCATACATTGCAAAGTTACTCACATTTGTCAATAATTATTAATAGATCTCATTATCATAACTATTACTGACTAAAAATTGAGTAATGGCAGTTTGACACTAATTCATCCAAGACGACTGCCGAAGATCTATTATTAAATTTAATCGAGATCTTCCGTAGCCATGTTGTTAAATATCATAAAGTATTGTAAATTATTGGAAATTAATAATACATACATATTTTTGCAGTAGCAAAAATAACTTTTTGCATCAAAATAAGCAAAAAGTTTAATTAGAATATTATTTTAGGAATGTTTTATAACTTATAAAAAGATAAACAAACACATCATACACACATTGCATTAATCATTCATTTAAATATGCAACTAGCACATTACTCTAGCATATTTACTTTCAATAATTCATCATTATTAATTTGCTAATATTGTAATTTTGTTAATTCTTCCTGTATATTCAATTATTCCACATTTTCATAGAGAATGACAATTAATTAAAAAAAATATATGTTTCTATAGACATTATTATGGCAAATTTGCAACTCGTATTTACTAAGAATGTAGAATATAGGAAATATCATTAAGCAATCAAGAGAAGTGTAGCATTCTGGCGGAAAGATTAAAATCTTCGATCGGTATTTGCCATCGATCATTCCAATCAATTTTGTCTCTGTACGACAAATGCGAACACATCGGGAGACGTGTCACACGTTCGCATCTTCTGGAGACCGACCAATAAACAAAGTTTTCAGGACATTTATAGAGGTATCCCTGTAAACTGTTTCGGACATCACGTTTACACTTGTAAAAGGTATTGCTGCAACCTTGTTGATAAGGAAAATGTCCTTCTTGCGGACAAAGCTGATTTGACGATACCTTTACCTAAAATTGAAAAAACATTTTGCAATGAATATTTTTTTGTTATAAGTTATTAGTTTATTTAATTGATTATTGAAAATACTTACAGGTGATAAAGCATGATCTTCTAATCTTCTATAAAATCTGGCGCTTGACTTGGTTCCCATGCATGGTTGACTGCTTTCACTTTCGGGTAGACATTGAATCTTTTTCTCGTCAAAAATGGTATTTTCGGGACAACTCAATACGAGAATCTTTATTTCCATGTCTTCGGAACTACATTGATAGAATAGATTACAATGTTTCGGATGCCTTCGGAAGCCAGTGGGACAAACTAGAGTTATTTGATCATCAGTTAAATTGCCTATAGAACAAGGTGCTCCTTGTTCCGCTGTTGTCGATTCTGATGATTCAGTCGTTGTTTGTTCTTGAGATTCTGTCGTGGATTGTTCCTGTAATTCGGTTGTTGATTGTTCTTGAGTTTCTGTAGTAGATGGTTCTTTTGACTCTGTTGTTGATTGCTCCTGAGATTCTTCAGTTGTCGATTGTTCCTGGGATTCCGTAGATTGTTTTTGAGACTCGGTCGTAGATGTTTCGGATTCTGTGGAAACAGCAGCTTCAGTTGTAGCTTCGCTACTTTGTTCAGAAGTGCTAGAATCGATAGCAGTTTCTGTAGTGGCAGTAGTGGATTCAGTCGTAGACTCTATCATACTTTCGCTACTCTCTGGTATATTTGATGTCGTTGATTCTGTAGAAGTAGGAGCGCTTTCTTCTGAAGTAGACGTACCAAGCTCAGTCGTTGTACTTTCTTCTGTTTGCTGAGTTGTGCTCTGTGTAGCTACAGTAGCAGTTCCCTCTGATGTCGATTGTTCAGGCGTTCCGGATTGAGTTGTCGATTCTACATTGCTTGAAATATTTCCAGTCGTACAATCTTTTGCGGATTGAACAGATTCAGGATAATTGCATACATTGATGCTGGAATCAAAAATAGTGCCTGGTGGGCAGTCAAAATGATATACATTAAAACCATTGCCATTATTGACGCAGCGATAGAATTGATCGCACCTGGTTGGATGCGGATAAAATCCTTCGTTCTTGCATACTATTGCGTTGCTCGGCTTTTGTGTCGCACAATCTGGTGTATGTGATTCTGATGTAGATGAAGATGATCCTTCATTTGATTCAGAAGTAGATTCAGATGAGGATGAAGATGAACTTTCTGTACTAGAACCAGGCATTTGAATCTCTTCTGGTTTTTCTGAAGCGGGAGTTTCGCTACTACTAACAGATGTACTTGTTGTCGATGATGACTCTGTCTTGTCTGATGTTTCACTTGGAGTACTGGTAGTTGTAGTGCTTTCGGTAGAAATTGGAATTGGAGATGTAGTCGCAATTGTTTGACTAGAAACAGTTGTGGAACTACTCATGGCAGGAAGTTCAGATGTAGGAGTATTGGAATCAAGACCTTGATCGATTTCATTGCTACCTGGTGAACATGAAGCTACTTTATCAATATAATTACACGTTTGTATTAATTGATCCCATGCTGTGCCAGAACTGCATTTAAATTCGTATTTTTGATATCCGGATTGGTTTTGAACGCAACGATAGAATTGTTTGCAGTTATCAGGGTCCGGAAAGAAACCTTCTTTAGTACACTTGTATTTTTCATTCTGAGGTGAAGATGCAGCTGACGAAGCAGAACTTGGCAAAGTAGTTGTACTAGTATCAGGTGGCAAATATGAAACAGATTCGGGTGTAGATTCAGATATTCCGCTGGTAGTAGTCGAGGGTGGCAAATAAGATACAGATGTAGTAGTCATATGTGCAGGAGGAACATAAGAAACAGATTCGGTAACTTGCATTGTCGAAGACGAGTATGTACTACTGGGTGGCAAATAAGAAGTTGACGTCGTCTGAGATGGTGCAATGGGACTGGTAGTGCTATCAGGTTGAGCCGAAGATTGTATCTCTGGTTTTGAAGATGTCGGTGGCAAAGTCGAGTTTTCAGGAGATTGCGATGGTAATTTACTTGTATCTGGTCCAATTGTACTATTTATTTCATTCAGCGATGTGTCGGGTTTATCTGTAATTGCACCATTTGCCTGATTGCAATGCGGTACAGCATTAGCATAATTGCAATTCTGAATGGACGGATCCCAAACAGTTTCAGCACCACATTGAAAGTCGTATTTTATAAAGGAGGACATGCCATTATCGACACACCGATAAAACTTGCGACAATCTTGTGGATCGGAGAAAAACCCTTCTGCTGTACAAATACCTAAAATAAGATTTTGTTTATATTATACTAATAGTGAAACTATAGTATACACATATATAATATTTTATATAGTTATCGTACCTGTTGACGGTTGATTAACAGATGAATTCGGTGAGTCTGGATTTCCAGGGGATCCAGGAATGCTTGGACTGCTTGGAGAACCTGGTCTTCCTGGATATCCCGGAGTGCCTGGACTACCCGGAGAACCTGGAGTGCCTGGAGAACCCGGTGTCCCCGGATATCCCGGAGAGCCTGGAGAACCCGGTGTGCCTGGGTATCCCGGAGAGCCTGGAGAACCCGGCGAACCTGGAGTGCCTGGACTACCCGGCGAACCCGGAGTGCCTGGAGAACCCGGTGTTCCTGGATATCCCGGAGAGCCTGGACTACCCGGCGAACCTGGAGTGCCTGGAGAATCCGGTGTTCCCGGATATCCCGGAGAGCTTGGAGAACCCGGTGTCCCCGGGTATCCCGGAGAGCCTGGAGAACCCGGTGTGCCTGGGTATCCCGGAGAGCCTGGAGAACCCGGCGAACCTGGACTACCTGGAGAACCCGGAGAGCCTGGAGAACCCGGTGTTCCTGGATATCCCGGAGAGCCTGGACTACCCGGCGAACCTGGAGTGCCTGGAGAACCCGGTGTCCCCGGATATCCCGGAGAGCCTGGAGAACCCGGTGTGCCTGGAGTGCCTGGACTACCCGGCGAACCCGGAGTGCCTGGAGAACCCGGTGTCCCTGGGTATCCCGGAATGCCTGGAGAACCTGGTGATGTTCCCGGATATCCTGGAGAACCTGGAGAACCGGGTGTTCCTGGGTATCCCGGAGTGCCTGGAATACCCGGAGAACCCGGAGTGCCTGGAGAACCCGGTGTTCCCGGGTATCCCGGAGAGCCTGGATTACCTGGAGAACCCGGAGAGCCTGGAGAACCCGGTGTTCCTGGATATCCCGGAGAGCCTGGACTACCTGGCGAACCTGGAGTGCCTGGAGAACCCGGTGTCCCTGGGTATCCCGGAGTGCCTGGAGAACTCGGTGATGTTCCCGGATATCCTGGAGAACCGGGTGTTCCTGGGTATCCCGGAGTGCCTGGACTACCCGGAGAACCCGGAGTGCCTGGAGAACCCGGTGATGTTCCCGGATATCCTGGAGAGCCTGGAGAACCGGGTGTTCCTGGGTATCCCGGAGTGCCTGGACTACCCGGAGAACCCGGAGTACCTGGAGAACCCGGTGATGTTCCCGGATATCCTGGAGATCCTGGAGAACCCGGTGTTCCTGGGTATCCCGGAGTGCCTGGACTACCCGGTGTCCCCGGGTATCCCGGAGACCCTGGACTACCTGGAGTGCCTGGACTACCTGGAGAACCTGGAGTGCCTGGAGAACCCGGTGATGTTCCCGGATATCCCGGAGAACCTGGAGAACCCGGTGTTCCTGGGTATCCTGGCGACCCTGGACTACCTGGTGAACCTGGTGTCCCTGGATATCCCGGAGAGCCTGGAGAACCCGGTGTTCCTGGGTATCCCGGAGAGCCTGGACTACCCGGTGAACCTGGTGTCCCTGGATATCCCGGAGAGCCTGGAGAACCCGGTGTTCCTGGGGATCCCGGAAAGCCTGGGCTACCCGATGATCCTGGTTGGCCATTTGGATCTCCAGGTTGTCCTGGTTGACCATTTGGATCTCCAGGCTGTCCTGGTTGCCCTGGACTACCAGTATCACCATTCCATTGTCCACTGTTGTCTCCAGTGTCACCGTTCCATTGTCCATTATTATTCCCAGTTTCCAAATTCTGCCTACAGTCTTTCCTCGTAACAGCCCAAGCGTGATTACATGCTTGAATTTCTGGATCCCAAACAGTTTTATCGCCACACTTAAACTCATATTTTGTAAACCTTCCGTACCCTTCGTTTACGCATCTGTAAAATTTTTTGCAATCACAAGTATCGGCTAAAAATCCTTCTTGTGTACATGTTTGATATTCATTTTGACAATTAACAATGTTATTATCCGGTTCGTCTATAGGTGGTCGATTTGTTAGTGGTGGTAGTATTGTTGTTTCTGGTTTTTTTATTGTTGTCGCAGCTTCAGTCGTGATTGTAGATGGTTTAGTTATTGGGGACTGTATCATAGTTGATTGTGACCACATAGTTGTTCGTATTGTTGTTGTCCATGTAGGAGAAGGAGGATCTTGTATATTCGAATCGAGTTCATTCTCGGAGCTGCCACATTCAGGTCGACCACTATCTTCTGGATGCGTACAAATGTCTCCCTTATCCTTCGAGAACACTGTGCCTACTCCGCATTCAAATTTGAAAGTCGTTAACGGGCTGCCGTTGCCCCAATCTACACATCTATAGTAAACTCTGCAGTCATGCGAATCGGGATGATAACCCTCTTCTATACATTTAAAAGGAGCATTACTTTGTCGGTATTGATCTTGATTATACTCGTAATAATCTGCAATTCAATAAGATTTAATAAACACTCAAATTTAAGTTAGGCTAAATATTGTCATATAATTTTTACATATTAAAAAATTTATCTTATATTAATTTTTTTTAAATAAATTAAGATTAAAATAAAGAAAGATTAAACACATTTTAATACTTAAATAATATTTTGATGTGAATTTCTATACATATCCAGTTCTAATTTTTCACAATAAATTATTTATACCTGTTTAAGATACTTATTAGCATCAGTATCATTAAAGTACTTGCCAATTTAATTTGTGATATTATTATCTCAGTTTCAGTTTTAAGATTGCATTCTAAAATCGAAAATTATTTCGGCGCTCGTTATAGAACTGATATATATAAATTCGCATTGAAATATTATTTAATATTTATTTGTATATTCACAATGCGGTCTAATATCATTTATTAAAAAAATAAATAAATAGTTCTCACCAGCTTTTGTAAATCTTATTATGAGCAATACTGTGAAAATGCTCAAAGTCGATTGAACTTTCCACATCTTTTGTGTATATATCCAACTTTATCTATAATCAGAAATATAATAAAATTATTAATCATTATAATGTAAAAATATAAATTTTGTTAAAATAAAGGATTAACTGACAATATTTCTTAAAGTACAAATTTTTAATGAAGAATCTAAGATAAATTTCGCAAATATCATTAAGCAAATTATCATAGTCTGCTTGATAAACGAAAACTTTTTTCTATTAATTATCGACAGTTAAGAGTTTTAATTTTTTAATTGAAAGTTTTTTTCAACGAAAGTTTTTATAATACTTTCATTAACCTTTCATTGTACTATAAATAAAACACGATCTGGATTTTTAAAATGATCATGTCTATAAATAACGAGCGATATGAAAATTTGAATATATTATACTTATTACCCACATATTTATATTCATTCTATCCATTAACAGAACTGTTAGATTATTTGCATATACGTATGTATAAATATGTTACATAGATGAAATCTAAGGAACTGAATTTGGAAGAACAGTTTACAATAAAAAATAAAAACATGATGACGTAATCACAATTTATTTATTACATATATTATGTTTAGATTTCAGAAGAAATGTTGGTTTTTTTTTTTGCCAAACAATTTATAAGTCTAACCGTGTATGTTAACTATCTTGGTTATTGACCCTGCTGTTTTGAAGAACGGCTATCCACTTCTGTTTTAATTTATCCGATAAGAAAGCATCTTAAAGCATGTTAAAGCTTCCATAAAAAAACGTCATCATGTGCATCTTATTTCTTCAACTATCTGCAGCTCTATTGATGAAGTATATGCAGTTCGCTGCTGTTTATCAAGATGGAAACTACGAGCAACGGTGAGAAACTAATTGTGAGATCTATGCAACAGGAAATATAAATGCTAGCATAAGTCGCTATAGGCGATGATATAGGGATATAGTTTATTATTAATTCAAAATTTTTTGTTAAATGTTAATTATCATTAACATCTAAACAAAAGTAAAAAGTTTTATTACTGAAAAGAGATATGCGGTAATATTCTATGTAGAGGATAATTTAAACCTGTTTCAATCTCGTTTGATGATCTTTTCTTTTCGTTTAGTGAAAAGAATGTTATTACGCGATAATCACGTAACATCAAACTACGCCTTCTTGCAGAGTATCCATAACTTCACCGTGACGTTACGTTCAGATTGTGAATTCATTGTCATGCCAATCGTGCGTTGCAAAATTTGTTTCATACAATTTATTTCATACTTTTTATAATCTTTAGAAAGCATTTAACAGCGCAATTTTCAAACTTTTATCTAATGTACGCTGCAATTGATACAGCTAATATTTTGTTATATTACCATATTAAATTCGTGTGAATAACCTACATTGTAATACGGTATACTTGGAGAAATTTTCGCAGCGTTGAATGAAACATTTTTTGGTGCGATGTTGTAGGCTCCGTTTACATCGTTGATCGTTCACTGAATGCTAATCAAGATTATTCCACGTGGTCATTGCTTCCAATCACAGGCGTGTTTACGATTATGCGAAAGAGCGTGCAATCTATTTTGCATGCTGAACATCAATGTTAGTGAATGCAAAATAAATAATAGATCAGAAAAAACATTAATAGAATTTAACCGCGCTTAGTTTTATAGGTGTGTGTGTGTGTGTGTGTGTGTGTGTGTGTAAAATGCAAATTCCAAAGAAAATAAGCAAAGTTTAGTTTAATCGAAAAAGAAATTTTTATTTGCTAGTTATAATTCTCAAACTCGTTACACATGGTTCTTTACAGAGAAATTGCATTTTGTAATATGAGAGTAATTACGCACCCTTTGGCTATTATCAATAAGTATTTTAGTTTGGTCCTGTCATTTATTATTGCGACTACAAACGTATGTTTATTCCTTATTCATCTCTTTTATGGGCAATTAACGTTGCGCAAGATTCCACGTTGTCTATCGTAAAGTATTGCAGATACATTTTGTTGCGCGGCGCATCGCTACGTGCATAAAGCATAATGAGGAGCCATTCGGCTGTTACTATCGTTTACTATCAAAGTGTAAACGGATACCCTAAGCTGCGGATATAAATGCCAGACGGTTCGAAGATACGCGCAAGTAATGATAGGCTGTTAAGAGGGTAACATGGTTTATTTATAAACCGTTTCAAACAGGTCTACCACCTGCTGCTGCTGCTGCTGCTGCTGCCGCTGTTGCTGGTGGTGATGTTGCTGTTGCTGCTGTTGCTGTTGTTGTTGCTACTTCAGGGAATTAAATCTAAACGAACTCGCAGCCTCGGACGCATTTCAAGGACAACGTGTCCAGCGTATCTCCGCGGTTTGTCGTGCAATTAACCCGCCCTTCGCCGATGGATATCTCGACTGGTAAGAATCGACATTGCGGAATTAACTGGCTTCCTTTTCTCCCTTTCGCCCCCCTCCCCCCTCTCTCGCTCTTTCTTTCTCTTTCATGCGGCGCAACGCCGACAGAATTTATATATCGAATCTTTCATAAGTTCTCAAACATGCAAATACATGAAACTATTTAATTATTGTTCATGTATTACCATTCGAGAATTAACACGTCATAGTAAAATGCTATTTTTGATCACATAAAGTAATCTAGATGCAATTGGCCTTTCAGTTTGTTTGCCTTCACTAATGTAATCACTGACATTAGTATATGTATCATCATAGCGGTAACTCGATTTAAATGTAAATCGAATCGTACATATTGCGTTTCTTTTATTAGAGCAATCTGAAAATGGGAAAATTAGTGATAACGTTATCCGATACCTTCACAAAACATTAAGTGTTCATTAACGTACTGATTATTATTATAAATAGTATACATATTTAACTTGCATCTCTAAGGTATATCTAGAGGATAAAGGAAGTTTGTAATCGGAGATTGCAGAAATCAAACGCTTATCGCGAGTTAAATGTTCGCGATAAGTATTTGATTTCTGCAACTTCGATCAAGCGTAAAAGGCTTTACCCAAGCGCTTACTCAAGCATGTATTTACATTACGACTCTTAAGTTTATCTGTTTAGAAAAAGAGTTTTTTTAAATTTGAGAAACAAATAAAATTAATTAAATAGATAATATTTAACTTATTTGTAGATGAACTGTAAAAAATCAAATTAGACATTACGACCCTAAATGCTTCTAATAGCAAATGTCAGTGCGATAAAGAAATGCAAAACAGAAATGTGTGCTTTTTTTAATCGCACTATCGAAAATATCTTTATCATCTTTAGAGTAGGAC
The DNA here is from genome assembly GCF_001594115.1 of Trachymyrmex septentrionalis. Taxonomy (NCBI): domain Eukaryota; kingdom Metazoa; phylum Arthropoda; class Insecta; order Hymenoptera; family Formicidae; genus Trachymyrmex; species Trachymyrmex septentrionalis. Next base: position 2,305,121 of record NW_017305179.1, read on the forward strand.
TTCAGAAAAAATTAACATAATAGCGTTCAGATTACATTAATTAACTTTGTAATTATCGACAGTTATTGCACACCTTCTTCTTCTTCTTCTTTCATTCTTTAAAGATTTAACGGTGAACTGTTTATGAAAATGACAAGAAATTTACTAGTCTGGATAATCGATCGATCGTAAAGAGCCGATAATCTAATTAATAGTGGTTGAGTGTCACTCAATATCGTTATTAAAAGCCGTACCCCAACAAGTTTGACAAGTTTGAGATCGCCCCATTAAAGGCAATAAATTATTACTTGACTTATCATTTATCAGAAAGATTGATGATAAGATTGCAAATTGAGAGAGAGAGAGAGAGAGAGAGAGAGAGAGAGAGAGAGAGAGAGAGAGAGAGAGAGAGAGAGGCTTTTTATAGAATAATAAAGATATATAATTATGTACTTCACAACGACACTCTTTTTGCATTATAAGAATATTCTTTCCTTCAACGTACATAGTTCACCGTTAATTTGCATGATCCTTAAAAATAAAACATTATTATGAATTAATTATAGATCTGATACAGTTCAAAATATAATTAATTTTAGAAGTACATCTTTTTGAATCGCATAATATGTAGATGCTTTCTCGATTTTTATCTTGAAAATCATTTTTTTCAATTCGAGTAACTTCACGCGTGAAACGAAGCTTGGCCTCGAATTAAAAACGATTATTGGAATTCTCGACACAGATGCTTGTTAATTGCGTGGAACATGTTTTAAGAAATAGTAATCTATAGTCAACCTTGTCGCCAAACATCGCTGATAACGCCGTAATAATAGAAAATTGGCAGAAAATATAAGTGTACATTTCCCGATCCTTGAGTCTATACGTCCTTTGCGCGGTCGACGTTCGATTTGATTCATCGCAAGCATTTCTTATGGATAATGAAGGATAAGTGACGTGCGATTATTATTTTTTATTCAGAACCGAACAGTTGGAGGACATACCGATAACATTGTATCGAATGTTTGTAACGCAAAATTAGACTTTTCGAAATTGTTAATAAGTTGCACTAGCAAATATTATATATAAAGCTTGCTTTGGAAAATGTCTTCAAGTAAGTGCTCAAAATTACAACTTATGTGATGTGCATTCAGACAGAAGCAAAAGCTAATCGAGACACAACCTGTTACACCGTGACGAAGGAAATAGTAATATCTCAGTCTGCGGGCGATGATGCAGTACAGTGAACCTGAGCTGTTATGATAGCATGCGTACGGCCTAAGTGCAACCTTGCCGCGGAAAGTAGCAAGGTCGTTTCTTCTCCCGCCAATTCCACTTTTGCCCTCTCTACCGATATGTGTACTGGTGTATGTACAGTGGCGTCGGAATGATGAGAAGTCATACAGAATCCGGAATAAATTGCAACAATTACTGAAAGGACATTCACTAAACGTTATGTTAAGAAACATATCTTCCATTCAGGAAATGTGCTTTTAAAATACTTAAATATTTTTATAAAAGAATAATAATAGGATTTATATATTCCCGTTTACATCAGTTATTTATATTAAATATATATTATTAGAAAAAAATTATCAGATAAATTTTTCTTCAAATCAGGATATTCTATTATTCAGCAATACAATATAATACAATCTTGCAGTGTTCAATGAAATCAAGACATAAGACGAATTCCTCTTAAAATAACTGCATTGATTATTATGACATGTTATTATCATTGAAATATTGCGTACTTGTAAATATGTACAATTCAACATAAGTGTATCTTCAGTAGAAAGATTTCACTCTTGAATAATTTTTTATTTAAAAGAATCTTTAGACTCTCTTCTTTAAAATTTGGAATAAAATTATCGCGGGTTAAAATAGATAAAATTCATCATTAATTATTTCTACAAATTTAGTTATATATTTATTTAAAGGATAAGTATATAATATAATCTTTATGAAAATGTAAAATATTTTTAATTTGCACTATATGTTTTAGGGAAATTAATGTAAATTATATATGTAATCTTTAAATGTATAATTAATTTATGTGATATATTATACATATATATATATATATGTGTGTGTGTGTATACGTAATATATATAATATTACATGAGTATAATTGGCTGTATAGTTGGTTGCTTATATATGCAATTAGTATTTTTTTTATAAAGTAAAAAATGTTCATTTGCAAGTACAATATAAACTTGGCGCTGAATTAATAACGCGTAGTATAATGTTACAATATAAAAATTTACATGACGCTCGTTAACTGTACTCTATGGATTTCTTCGTGACTAACAACATCATCCAAACTCCCTTTGCAATGACACGTCGCAATTAAAGGGATCCTTGTAAGTTGTATACATCTTTTCCTGACTCTTCAGCTTCTACCATTCTCTTTACAAGTCTCTACACCTCTTTTTTCAATGTCCCCTTTATTTGCTACTCAATACAATCATCCCGTAGGTATCCCGAAGATCTATCATGCGTCGTGCGTAAATCCGTCACTGACACTAGCTACGCGTGTTAAGGTTCAAGGCTATTTGGTATACAAGCTACGTATCTCTAAGAAAATGAGAAAGCTGCAGGTGTGAATTACGTAGACATAAATAGAGCATAATTACTAGCCGCGGTGAATCAATGGAATCGGTATGTTCATAGTAAGAACCTTGTTTGGTGCAATTAATGATCACGTTGAGCTGGTATAATATAACGCAGCTGGAAATATATGTACAGTGAGAGTAAAAAGTATTCGCATAAGAAAATTTTTTATAAAAAAAGTCTTATTTTTGTAGAAACTAAACATTAATTAGCAATTTTATGCAATAAATACATTCTGTTCTAACATAAACAAGTGAGCTTCGCATGTATTTCTGATATTAGAAGCTAAATTTCTCGACTGTACATATACTTTTTGAGCATCCAAACAATAAAATTTTTCGTTTATTTTTCAGATGATATATTTTCTATAATTAATGCACATCTTTTTGGTATATATAATTTTAAGAAACATACAGTCTATTTTATTCTTTATAAATAAATTCTTAATTATTCAACAAGAAATGATCATCAATTAAAAGTCGAATCGACGTTAAATTGGTGTTGAAATCATCGTATCGATTCGACATCAATTTGACTTATTTCTCGCTGGATAATATTTAATTTTTTAAAATAAAGTTTATTTTTTTTTTTTTTAATATTTTCTCTGTACGAATACTTTTTGTACTCACTGTATATATATATATGTATATATACCTATACATGGTGTAAACTTTATATTTTTTACAATAACTTGTGTACGTAAACAATCATATTCAGTATTTAAATGTGTGTGCATTTATTCTTTATTCTTATTTCGTAATTTATAGAATTTTACAGACAAATATCACATATTATGGTCAATATTGAATATAAAAATAATTTTAAGTATGGATGATAATCGGTAAGATTTTACTGATTTTTTTATTCTATATACAGAATATGATTAAACAAGCGCGTGTATAGTTGCCGTTGAGTCAATTTTGAATTTTTCTTCTTCCGGTAACTTTTATCTTCCATTTTGGAATAATTGCGCAAGGTTAAACTGTCTGGAAACGTTGCTCGTTAAAATATTGTTAGTAATGGAAACATTCCTTGTATCACGTAACGAAAAAAAATTTTGTATAATTACACATTTTCTTTTGTAAAGATTGTTCTTTGTAACAAGAGGTTTACATAGGATCTTTTTATGTTGATTTCTCATTTTTAAATAATGTAACAACTATTTTTATGTTAGCATTAAAAATTGTTAATTAATTATTTATTTTTCAAATTCTTCTATTTAATCGTGATAACTGTATAATAAAAAATACAGAGCGCTGAGTGAATCACGCGATTTTTGTCTGTTTCTGTTAATGATTAAAAAAAGTGGTCTTACTCCCCAAAATATTATCGATACAATATTTTGCGAGTGAGACCACTTTTTATCATTAAAAGAGATAGAAAAAGTTGCGTGATTCACTTTACACTTTTAACAAATTTTATACTGCGATATTCCATAGATATCTAATATACTTCTCTCATTTATCCTAATTATTGCTTGTAACAAACATTTATTTATTACACGTGCAATTTTTAAGGCGCATTTTGTACAGCAATAATTAAGTAATACGTTGGAATGAAATTCGCATGATTCGCTCGATACTTACACAGTGCACGTGCGGTGTTTCTTTATGATACATCAGACCGAAAATTAATTTTAAGACCGGTATCACTTAAGGCTGTTGCCGTCTACAGATTACGAAATGCTACACAAGCGTACATAATGCATTATGCGCCCGCGAGCAAGCCTGTTTATTTTTCTTGGCCAATCGGTTATTTCAATGCCAAGATCGAACGACGGGATTGATCGGCCGTGCTCGAGCCGAGCATACGAAGCGCGGAATGTCGAGCCAAATACAGCAGCCGTTCAGATCGTGACGCGAATTCGCGATCGAGCGGGGGAATTTATATTTCGGCAACGGTCATTTACATTGTGGGCATGTTACGAGTATTGTAAGACCCGCTTGTGACCGGGTGAAACAGTTACGTGACGACCAGTGTCATGACCATATAACGACATATATTACACGCTCGACATTGATCTTCGACCAGCTCCAAAGAGCTTTTTTATTACGCTAAATGCCAATAGTATTTTTTTGGTAGCAATTTTAGAACGCGAAAATATGATTATAAAAGTGTGAGGTATGAATGAAAGCTATTATACGAAGTGTTCGTGTTTTAAGAGTTTTTTTTTTTATATTGTATTATTAGGTGATATCAGATAATTTCACGATAGAAATAATTAAAAGGAGGGTTTTCATTTAAATTACTGTTTTCATATTTTATTATCGCAATAAACATAATCACATTCAATTATACGTTTAAGACGTAAAATTGCGAGTGATCGTTATGTATTAACAGTATAACTAGTTTAATGGAATCCTAATGGCTATTAATTATAGATAACTATCGGAAATAAGGTATCCATTATACATATATCGTGCTTAATCTCAGTAATAAAGTAGCTTCGATTTAAATTATGAGACTTCTGATACTTTTGCTATACCTGTTAACTTGTAATAATCAATTAAGCTTTTGATCTCAAGAGCTAAATGAAAAGCGCTGCAACGTAAGAAAAATTTACAATACATTTACAAAAATGTATAAACGTAACTATGTTTACCACTATAAAATATGTAGATTAGTAATGTGTGCTAAACGCAATAATTATGCAAATTATTTTGGCATTAACAAAATTAGATATATAACATTTTGAGGAACTTAACGCATCATTTGGTTATCAATTATCGACACCAACGCATGATCGAATCGATCTCCGTTATCTGATGCATCATAATCGCTATGTATTTATGAGGCTGCTTAAATTTTCGACCAGTAACGCCTCGGACGTCGAAATTTATGCTAATCACTTCCCTCTAAGGCCTTCGTTAAATACTCCGCCAATCTACTTCCCAAGGAAGCGAAGAAATATCCCAAGGATATTTCTACGAAGTTTTTCAGAACTGCAGATAATAAATTATATTTGCGTGACCGCTTATGATGATTCCGAAAAATTATATTATAAATTAACTTTGATTCAAACGAGATTTATTCTCTTGATTATTTAAACGCCAGACATTTATTCATTGACCGGTACAAGTATCTTTCGCCATCATGCAACCCCCTAGAGATTAATGATCTAATCACTTTTCATTAATGAAATACAAACGCGCAAATTAAAAAAAAATATACGTCTCATAATTCTCATTTAATTTTCCGCACATATGCAATCTCCTAGAGATTAATGATTTAATCACTTTTTCTACTAACAAATACATTTCAAAACTTGCACAGATTTTCAAAAAATATCCAATCTATATGAAAAGAAATCTAACTTTTTAGCTTATTTTGCAAAAACCAAAAATTACAGATGATTGGTTTTCCTTCGCAAATATGAAAAAAGAATATATGGACTTACATTTCGATGCATTCAGCAAAGAATTCCGTCATTTGTTAGTCGTCCACGTTCGTCATCTCACAAATCCTTCCGTCTCCTTTCAATCCTCGTCTTCGGAAATTCGTGGAGCGTGAGCCCTGGCTGGCTTTACAAACTTTTTACCAACTATTCTGAAAATCGGTTGCTGATCGTGGCACGTTCCCGAGAGGGAGTAAGTCCTGAGGACGCGGATGGCTCCTACTTATAAAGACTTGGCCAAGACTTGACTCTCCAATTGGCTTGCCGGTGTGCGTGGAGCACCGGCACGCGTGTGTATGTGCACGCGAGAAGGAATAGTGGCTGCGTGCAGGTGTGGAAGGGGGCACAAACCGTGTTCCGATCGTTACACGCTCGATGTTACACATTACACACGAGAACCGATACCGTGTCCAGGAATTCGCACCTCTTCACCGGAGAATGCGACACTGTCCAGTTCTCCGTTCAATCGCATTTCTCGCACTCGAGCTAGTTATCACTGTATAGGATTAGTGTGGGCTCTCTCTCTCTCTCTCTCTCTCTCTCTCTCTTTCATGCGTCAACATGAAAGAAAATATTATAAACAAAATATTATACAGATAATTGAGTTTCTCAGTTCTTCTTGGTTATCTCCTTTTAGCAAAAAAATGCCACTCAATTGGAACGAAACGATACTTAAATTTTTTTTTGCGTCTACCTTACCGGATATTCTTTTTTTATATATATATATATATATGTTTCAAGTATTTTACGTTATATTCAATTGCAACAAGTGTAATTACGTAAAGTATACTTCTTGTGTGCAACATCAAGTCTAATAGCATTTCTTTTTGAAGACAGTCAGCAGTGATACCTTTATACCATATTTTGTGCAAGATAATTATCAATCAATTAAGGAATAATGGTACAGAGCAGGTTTCGTTTGTGCGTGAAGACACTTCGATACTGATGAAAGCCAAGTTGAGCGCATCCAAAGGCTTACGCTCGAGAAGGAGGACCCTCGTCGTCATTGCGGCATGCCGATCTCGTGAAAAACGGATACGAGAGCAAGTTGAAGATACAGCGTGTCGACGGAAAGTATAAAGCCATCCAAGCCATTGCAGCATCCAAGATCGAGTTATGTAGACCGTCGCGTCTCTTCTGTTTCTCGACCTTGGATCGCGCAGGATGCACCTCTTGTGCCAACCCGTGCGTGTACGTTTTTTTCTCACCATATCGCGGCATCGATACGATTTTCCCTGTCGGATCGGCTCGTGGGAACAGGTTCCGCTATTTATAACCGTAATGAATCTGATAGTGATATTAAAAAAATGAATTATCAAGAAGAATCACGCTGATGTAATCAGTCAAGAGCCCTGTAGAGAATACTTGTGAATCAACAAGATTTTTTTAAATATTTGCACATTTACTTATACATATTTATAATAGTTTATTCTACTAATGAGCTTTTCGTTTTCTGTTTCTTGTTTTTTGCTATTTTCTTATCTTGTCTTTTTGTTTTATGTCGCCCGAGATAAAAGTTAATGAACTTCGGAAGAAACAGGAAACACGTAACAAGAAATATAATTGTTGATAATGCGATGACAAAGGAGAAAAACAAGAGGTAAAAAAAAAAAAACAAGAAACAAAGAGCACATTGTAGAATAGATAATTTAAATATTTGCACACAATAAAGAACAAAACAATAAATTTAATTTGTAATACACAAATTTAAATGACATACAAATCCATAAATCTTACAAAATTCGTCGTTACACGAATTTTATTTTTAAGCAAATATTTATTTTAGTGTAAAATATATAAAATATTGTTTAAAAATACATTTATTGTATTTATAAAAATACTTTGATAAAATATCAGAATATTAAATAAAATATCATATTAATTCTTACAAAATTGAGACAAGTGACGCCAATATCTACTCTAATAACAATTTTTTTATTTACATTACATCTGAATAATGAGATAACGAAATAAAGAACAAAAATATGTATTTTACGACTCTTCCAGTCCAATGTGCTTATAAAACGAAGAGTTTTGAGAATCATAAAAGAACGTTATTACTATTTATAAGCTATGATCTGTAGCATAATTTTTTTTTCAAGGTCATTTTTTCGGTTGTTACTAAATTACGGACGACGTCGATGACGGTCACTGCTCCGACGCGGTTCGACGAACTCCGCGTAACAGGATGCTGCAAAAATTACCAGAATCGACTATGAAAATATGACGTACGAGAGCGTGAAAAAAAATACGACGGAAGCGAAAACGTTCGGCCCGTGACGGGATTGTGGTCGCCACTATCAGTGATAATCAGTGATGATTGCTTTCGCATGCTGTTCCATACAAGTCTCAACTTAGTAAGAATCCTATGGGAACGACGCTCGCTCATTTATTTTCTATCTATCCCATACAAAGATTCTCGAGGACAACTAGCAGCAGCAGCAACGAGTAGTTGAACTTGCTGGCTGTCGCAGCTTCCGCAGATTCTTCAGTGTTGTCCCTGCAGTCTGAATTTCTTTCGATCGATTTCTTTTGTAACGATTTCTGTTGTCTCTATTTAGAATTCTCTTTAATGTTCTTTTTTGGTATTCCCAACGCTAGTTTTTACATTAGCTGTACGAATTAGCTTTACGAAGTAAATTTGTATTAATATTCAGATTCTTTGATTATTTATAAACAATTATGAGCTTTTAATGTCTTAAATTATTTAATTATCTCTGTCAAGATTGAATTTAAATATTATAATAAAATAGAATTAAACTAATTGTGAGAAAAAACGAAAATTATGCTATTTCTGTTGGCATTATATATTTTATGAATTATATATTTTCTTTCAAATTCCTTTTTATATCGGAATTATTTGAACAATCGAATCTTAAAAATCCATGTGATTTTGTTCGAACTTTAAAAGAAAGAAATCATTCAAATTGTTCGCTTATAGAATCTGCTTAAATTTTTTTTCAAATCTGCATCTTAAAACGATGAAATATTTTCGGGAAAAAAAAATTCACATTTTTTAAATATTTTATTTATAAAACACTTTATGTAATTATAACTATTATATAATATCTATTTCATATAATATTTATATTTCGCCGCACGTTTCTTCTCGAAAACTTGATACCTTCTTCTGAAACATTATGTAGGGGCAAACTGCACTTGTACACGTACGAACTAAACGTATGTACAGAAAGGGAGTACAATGGATCGTACTTCAAGGTACGTTCACCATAAATGATCTGCGGAAAAATTCCGGGGCTATGGGTCCTGTGTTGGGACATGCATGATCCTCGTCTCGTTGCAGAATTCCCGAAAAAAGAAACGATCCATTCTGCATGAAGGATTCTGGAATTAACGAGCCGTGGAATAAAGCGCGGAAGTCCAGCCTCATCCATGATTTATTCGTTCATGAAGAAGAGCACGCGATTCACCTGTCTCCAAGACTTTTATTTTTACTTTTAGCGTATATAATAATACGCAGCTATATAATAATACGAACATTGCGAACGGTGATACCTTAATTGCTACTTTTCGTTCGTATCACTTTTCTTCCGCATTTGCAGTACTCTTCATTTCAGAAGATTTATCTTTATTTCGTTAAAAATTCCAAATCGAGAAAATCTGACTAAAAGCCGCATCGTAAGGTGCTCTACAATGCTCTCAATTACTTTTCTGAATGAACTTAATCTTTTATTGGCGTGCTTGTGTAATTACTGATAACGTGTCGATTCGATAATTTATTAATGTTCAATTAACTGCGTTTACGTTGCTCGACGACTATGTAATCATAAAGCTCGAAGGCAGTGATTTAAGTATACAATGACGCTAGTCATTAAGAAGACCAAAAGGGTTTAGTCAGACACGCACCACATATGTATTTAAAAGATGGACTATCCTGTCGACATGCGAATACGTAGGTACAAGTAGACGCCGATGATTTATGAGTTACGGAGATCTCAACCCACCTTTAATATTCCAAGTATTTTCGCATGCTCGTCTTGTATATATTTCTATATGATATACAGTTCTTAAGCATACACCGACACACAGACACACATATTCGGAATTAAGTATATATACTGCACGGGCTTTTAATTCTCCATTCTGCAAATTTAATTTGTGCACCCCCATCGAGTTAAATGTGGTAAAGTTACCACATTTAACAAGTGCAGTTTATTTATTCTCGTACAGAATTCAAAGGAACTCTGCAAAGATTAAAGAAAAATAAATGTAAATTCTGCTCGTTAAAAGTTAAAAGTTCATTGTTGGCAAAGTAATAGTCGAATAGTGAGCAAATATAATGGAATGTAATATCAATTATGTTCGATTTTTATTTCAGTTATCGTATCTCTACGAAACATTTTTAATGAAAACGACGATACTTGCAACTTGCAGTAGCAAGTTTCCTTTGGTAGCAATCGGATTGAAATTAGCAAGAGTGGTGAAAAAAAAAAAAAAAAGAAAAGGTCGATGAGAGATACATAGTACATACACGCAACGACGAAGCGTGTCATAAAGATCGTTCCGTTTCTTTCGCGGTTTTTTAGCCGAATGTCGATGTCACGAACGAAAAAGAAAAAAAAAAGGGGGGAGGGAAGAAGAAACGTACAGAGGAGAGCAGTCGTGGTTCGAAGGCTTCGAAGCTATACCGAGTACCTTAGCGGCTTATAAATAACCGGCGCGCCTCTTTGCGTCCCTTCGCGCGCGCTTTTCTTTCCCTCCTCTCTTTCTCTCGCGCAATCCGTACGTACCTCCGACGCACGAGGAGTTTTTGCGTTCAGAGACCCCGTAATTCAGGTTCCCTCGCACGTACGCCATGCGCAACGCGAAGGTAATTAACGTCGGTGTTGAGAAAACCGCCGATCGCCGCGCCGCGCCGCGCCGCGCCGCGCCGGTCTTGTGCGACAAAAGGAGCACCGAGAATTTCGGTGTTGATTCTCCGGGTTGCTTTTTACGCGCGCGCAAGTAGCGACACGTTGTTCGACTTGCGTTGTACGAAACCGTAACGCATTACTGATGCATGTGATGCGAAAAGTGTTTCTTGGTATCGCGAAAAAGAAAAGGAAACGAAGAGAGACGCTCCCCGAGTCGGCCGGACCGGTAGTTACGGACCACACGAATTCATTAGGACGATGATTATTTATTGCCGTGGCGAAAGGAACGAGAAAACACATCTCTCTAATCTCTGAAAGCCCGGAGCCCTTATTAGAAAAATCTATCACTTGTCAAGTAATTACACGTCGACCGTGTATTTTTTGGTTCTTTGTATATTATATTTAAAAAGTACAATTTTGCGCAAAGTTAGTAGTTGCAATTCGAACGTTTATTGATTACGTGAATAATTATGTAAACGATTATACAAATATATATATATATAATGAGGCTTGAAATAGGCTGTAATAATTTTTGACATTTATTAGGCTATTCATTACATAGCTAATTTGGCATTTGAATAAAGAAGAACGAACTAATTTGTCGGGTAGTCATCAACTTGCGTTAATTATGTAACTTTGATTTATATTTTATATTGATAGGGACACGAATTGAAGGGTTGAAACGTATATTTTATTTGTTTTGTTATATTTACATATATATATAAAAAATAAAGAATTTTTGCGCATCCGAATAGCTGATGTAGGCTCCGATGGGCTTTTTTACATTTTTACATCAGTAAAAGATTATTATATGATCCATGATAAAAAATAAATTAATAAATTAAAAATAAGACAATAGAGCGCTAACGAACTAAACTAGATTTTTGTGCTAATAATTATATTTTTTAAATGTAATCATATAAATTTAATTTTACATATTTCGCAAACGTTTCAACCTGTAACAAGAATCAATACATCTTCAATATAACATTTTCAATATAATGATCGAGTTATGATAATTTATAAAATAAGTAGAAAAAATAAATACAATAATAACGGTTGAATCGCTTGGATATCGATTAACATTAAAAAATTGTTATAAAGCTTGTCAAAGAATAAAAATTGTATTTCTTATATGGAAAGAACGATTTTGTTGAAATATCTAAAAATTTAGCTGAAGGCAAATCTGAAAATAATTTTGTTGTACCATCAATATGCAATCATAATTATACAAAATAATTATATAGGATGCTCAAGCATAATGATGTAAAAAGTTAAATTAATGCTATAAAAAGTTTTGATATTATAACAATTAGCTTGAGAGTGCTACATATTATAATTATTCCGAATAACAAAATTATTTCGATTAACAAAATTATTTTTAAATCTATATGTTAAATTTAGGGTTGGATAGTAACTAATTGATACGTCAAAAGTTAAAAAGAAAATTAAAAAGTTAAATTAATAACTTTTAACTTAACTTAGTTAATTTTAAATATTAATTTTTAACTTAATTTAGTTAATTTTAAACTTTAATTTATTAACTTTTTTTAAATTAAAAATTTTTCTATCTTTCTTAATGCTAATATTTGTTTTCTATAAAGTCTTAAACATTAGAGAATTAATTAGATTAATAGAAAAAGTTCAATGGTTTTATGATGAGAGACTGTATAATAAGAGCCAGATTTTTATTGACTCGCTAGATTGTCAATTCCCGCTTATATTTGAATCACACTAATTTTAGGTATCACAAACGTTATATTTCAGCAACATAAATATGAAATAAACCTTAGATGAAGAATTGTTGTAGAACAATTTTGCACATCCATCTATTTTCTAAATTTTTACGTCTATTTTTTGTAACAAGTATGTAGTCGCAAACATACATGAATAGTCGTTTTAGAAATTAAAGAAAGTTAGATAAAGATTAAAGAACGAAAAATAGCGCGAATATATCCTTCTCTCTCGGAAGATTTTTAACAAAAACATCTTATGGTGTGACTCTTATTATACATATATAAGTAACTTACGTGTGGATATAAAATTAAATTTGTCTAATAATCTATATTTGTAAGGGTTATTTAAAGTAATCTCATTTTAAGAAAAATTAGGACATTCTGATCTCAAAAATAATTTTTTCAAAATTAACTTTTTTTTAAAACTTAAGTCAATTTATTCTTAACTTAACTTTTATTAAGTTAATTCTTTATTCCTTCAACTTTTAATTTAATTTTATTAATTTTATAAGCCATTAACTTTAACTTAATTTAGTTAAAAAAAAACATAAACTTACCCAATCCTGATCAAATTTTTTAGATATTTTAGCAAAACCGTTCTTTCCGGGATTAGTATGGTGTCATCATGATTGTTATGTTAAAATTTCGATACTGAAAAGATTTAATACTTCATTTATTTTTTTACTTTAATAAATCGAGTTTTCAGACAGATTTAGCAGCAAATATTTTTAGATAAAAATTTAGAGGCAAATATTTAGAGGTACGCTTATTTGTCATTTTAATGATCCCACGTAAAATATGTAAATGATAGCGAGGCATCGAATATTATAATACTTTTGGGACAACGAACCGCTAATCAGTATTTTCGACAGGACCACACCATGGATATACACGGTGGCAATAATATAACTCATCCCGTTTAAAGTGTTACCCATGTCTGGTTTACCGCTATTTAACACGATATCGATCATCTTCGAGAGGAGATCAATTTAAAGAAGGCCGTGAGCGAAAAAAGGGCCATTTCGTGGGTCCACGCGGCATCGGCAAAAGAACTAGCAGGTGTAACTTGCTTTCAATGTGTGTGTAACTGTGCAGCGAGAAGTCTGTTCAAGATAAAAAATACAATAGGTAATTATTAGATTGATCAAAGAGAAAGGCAAGGACCAACTAGTCCGAGAAATATCTTGATAAGACAATTGTTGCGAAGATTTGAAGGAAAAATAAAATTGCTGAGTAACATATTATTTTAATATCATATTATTTTAAAGAATCTTAATAAAATGTATGAAACATAATTGCAATTTCTTCTGAATTTTCAGATGTGATCACGTTATACGTTATGTATAATATATAAGTTACGTATTTATATTATTCGCAAGATTTTATGTGGTTCTGTTAAAATATTTTTCCCTACTTTTGAAATGATATTACGTATTATCGTGATTAAAATATTTTTATGGATTTTACATTAATAGCGCAATTTATACGCAAACATTTTTTAATTTGCATATTATACCGTAGATACGTTATCCTAATTCCTAATTGGCACGCTATTATGATGGAATCATTTCAGAGAAAAAAATAAACAAACCATGACAGACGCCACACGTTTGTACGCGCAGCTTATAATTGAGATAGTTTTTTTTAAATTCTACAATATATTGTAAAATATTTTTTAAAATATTACTAAAATTATTACTATAAATTATCGCATATTTGTTTTGTATCATTTATTCGAATTATTTCAATGTGTCTATACCGCGACGACCGTTGTATTCTAATGCGTAGGGAAAAACGTTTTTCCGCTCAAATACCGTTGGAAAATTTAGATAAGAAAGTCTCGTACTTCTAACGGATCTTACGAAAAGAAAAAAAATCTATCTACCCACACAAGGCAAAAACCGCAACCATAGTTGGTTCTAGCGGTCGCGGAATCAACCGTAAAAGTGTCACTGATCGATTCCAGAGGATGACGCTGCTCTGTTCATTTATTCCGCGCACAACGAAGCGTCCTGCTTGAAAGATTCATTCAGCATTCCCGACATTTTTTCTCGATAGCCCAACGGAATCGGCAACGCAATCCGCCCATTTCTCTATTCTTAATACCAATCTAAAGTTTTTCTAAGTATCACTTACATGTCAACATAAATCCACACCTAGTTTGTAACTGCCAACCGATTTTCCAATAAAGCTTAGCTCCTGTTATTATAAATTGCCGAACTTGGCCACGAACCCATTCTTCAGCCTGCTTTTCGACGTTCGCAATTATTTTGCTCTTGTGTGTGTTTTTTTTTTCTTTACAACCAATTACAGCTAAAACCGATAATCATACAAGGTCGTTTCTTTCCGTATTGTTCCTGCTCTCGGCTTTTCTGCGCCTCCTCAAAATCATCTTCCCGCCGTAGCTGTTTCCCGCATCCTTTGTTCGGCTTCTCGTTCGATCCATCGAATCCAAGGACGAGATTGAATCATCATAGCTTCGTGTTGACTATCATTAACGGTCTATAAAATTCTGTTCATCGCACTTATGTCTTACGACCGCCGCTTCAAGAGGATTATCGGTACGGAACATACCGTATGATTCCGAACGGTATGATTTTTTTTTCTAATAGTCCGAATTGTTTTCTTGAGAAACTCTCGACGTTTGAAAATCTTCTTTACCTCGATTGTACGATATATATATATATATTAGAATAAGCTCTGTGGCAGATGAAACGTTCAACAGCAGTGAAATGTGAGACAACTATACCTAGACAATCCATAAAACTTCAGCAACTATTATTATATCAACTTGCCATCATGATGTAATAATATTTTATTTAAAAAGCGTATTGTAATGAATAATTTTAGAGCAGAATACTCGTGTTCTAACAGGAATATGTCTTTACGGTTAAAAAATATTTTTCGAGCGATGTCGATTCATATTTAAATCACCTTATCAAATCCAGTTCGTGCACGGCGATATTATTAAAGACACGCTCATCCTTGACCCAGAAAAAGACTGGATTTCGTGACCGAAATCATTATTGCTGTTGACAGCGATACGTTAGTATTTCACGGATCAAATTAATCGAGACATATCTCAATAACCGTTTCGCATACATTTTTTCCGGAATTTCGGCGTCTCTTCTTTCTTACCGATCTTTTAAATATATATTATGTGCCGTAGTCATTAATATACACGATTTTCTATATTACAACTTTTTTGCATAGCAATTAATATAATAACAATATTATAATAATATAAACAACTCTAATTATATAATAATAATGACATTAGTAACAACAAATAAAAGGTCATCTTGTTTATTGTATGTGTCAATCGAGAATCGAGAAAATATGCATGCGTGTAGATACTTCTTTTACTTCTGTTACGTCAAACTTATTCAATGATGCATGTATTCTGACCGGATGTTTTCCTTCGAGATTATTTAACAAACAAAGTGTAACGGCATCTTTACAAAAGAATTTAAAGAAGACATTATCATTTTCGGATATCGTAATGGAATCACACCGATTTATATTTGCACCAACGAGCGTTAAGTAACTGTAATATTTTTTTATCATTAAAAATGCAATGAGATATTATGAAGCTATTTTTTAACAAAAAATGTGTGATCTCAAAATGATTCATATCATAATATTACATTTTGACATTTATAGATCGGTTAAACGAGGTTTAATCGTCCGCACCGATATGATTAATAGACGGATTTATTATATTATTCAATTGCAGATTATCGCTCCAAGCCATGCTCCACTACATCTATTTTTGTAATAATTACATCTGAATTTGCTTCGCCGTAAACCAAACTATGTATCATTTCTTCTATGATTTACATGCAGAAAATGTCTCGCATTTTAATATAGAAATATTTTCAAATTTATTTCAAAATTTTTCCTTTCTCAGTCGTTTTTTTATATTTTTACAAGATATTGATTTAATACCATTATTATAATAAATACAAATAATTATATTTATTTCTAATATCTATTTTTAATATTATAAATAGATACAATTATTTTTTGTACACGTTGCGTGTTTCTAAAACAAAATAATTCATTTTAGAAACACCATAGAGAGAGATACAATCTAAATTAGAATCTTTAAAACACTCCTAGAAAATCGAGCATTTTCAAAATTTATACGCTCAATATTACAGACAAAGTGCTGAAGGAAATTTGATTGATTGAAATCTACTGAGACATACAATGAATTCTTGGGTAATATAGAATCACCGTTGCTTTTCAGGTGATAATGCATTTATACGCATCTATACTGCATTTTTTAATGTTGCTGCTGTGCAAATTTTCTTTACGATCATATTATTCAATGGCTTGGAAGAATCTTTAACGGTACATCGATATGTGATACTTGTGCTGACTCAATAAACAAATACAAGTGGTGTGCAAATTAGTTGCAAAGTATGGCCCGCTTTTTGGGGATTCCCGAGCAAGAAGTGTGTCACTTCAGGATTTTTTATTCGAAAGTTCCTCAAATATTTCTCGCTTACAAGAAGATTTTACAAATTCTTACATTATAAAAGAAAATAATTAATTAAAAAGCATTGAATTATTATAATCCAAGAATAATTAATAGCTCATATTGAATCATACTTCATTATTTAGTTTTAATATTTAAATCTTTAAACATAAGAATTACATAAATCAAATAATCTTTTAAAATAAGTTACATTTTTATACAAATATATATAATAATAATTTTATATTTTATAGAGCTTTAAAATATATTTTCGAAGAAAATGGTACTTTTATAATTACTCAGTTACGACTTGACAAAATGCCGTTTACATGTAATTTGTGCGCGAATACATTCACAAGGTTCACTTATAAAAGTATCCGCCACGGGGCAATAAGGAAATTCATATAATTCTCGAATCCGATTTCGGTCACGTGGGCGATTTTACGGTCGAAACACAGTTAACCGTTGAATTCCCCGTTCAACCGATATACAACATATCAGGTATCTCGCGATTTCTTGAAAAAGATGATTTTTTTTAAATATTTATGAAGATTTTTAAGATTTGATGAATTAGGTAAATTTTTTTTGAGAATGTCAGTGAAGCAAAATCACATTGCTAGATAACAGTTTTTATTTATAATTCGATTTGTAACATATATATTCCACATCAAACGTTAAAATATCACTGAAAGTGTTACAGAGTATTTTGAACAAAGACAGTGATTAAATCCATGGATCGTAGGCGTTGTCTTAATTCGAAATATTTCAATCGCCAGTAAAGAAATGCTTTTAAATGGAAGAGGAAATCATTCGATTGGATGAGAAGGCCGTCGAATGTAAATCGTTACACGAAACGCGAAAGTCAGTTGTAGATCAAAGTCCTTGGCCCAGGAGTCACTCACCGTGGAAATACTTCTCTCTTTCTCTTAATGACGACCTTCTCACAAGATCATTGATCTTGATCTTGAACTTGATCCCTCATCGGTTATTTCTTGCAGATTAAGATCAATCGATAGTAACTTATATGAATACAGATTATTACTTACTCGTAAATGTGACAAGATCGTTATCCGATCAGGAATCACGAACTTCCTGGAAACTTGTAAGCGTTAATTACAATCATCGACATGACTTAGAATTGATAGAATAGTATTGTATCAAAATTAAATAAATGCAAATATAATGTTTCAAATTTATGCTCTGTATCAAATGTAAAATTCAAAAATTAAATCGGACGTTCTTTATTTAATTGTTTTTTTTTTATCTAATTTATAATTAATACAAGAACTATCATGTCTATAGTTGCTATATGTTGAAGGGAGTGAATTAAAGCATACAAATATTTTTTTATTTATCGCATAACTTATATATACTATATGTAAATCGAAACATTTAATAAACTTATCAATAAGTAATATATAATGTTGGCTGTGCTCAAAATATAATTAAACGTTTACGTAATACGTTTATGAAACGCTTTTGAAGATACCAGGTGACGCGTGTCGAATTAAGACTTCTACAGACTCAAGATGCGAAGAGATGGTCATCGGTGAGTCACGAAAGTACGGGATGATGGATGAATATGTGGTGAGGGTGAAGAACTCTCAAGTATGAATCCAGCAAGTTTCTTGTTTACGAAAAGAAGTAGGAAGTCGCGGAAAGGTTCGGAGAACCGGGTCTCTGATGATCAGGGTTTGATAAAACATTACGACGTTTATACTACCCTTTTTTTTTTTTCGTACAGTGCACGGCGCTTCAAACTGCGCTGTTAAGGAGCCAGTTGTTCCGTTACGAATACTTACAGCCGAAATTCCGCGGCAATGACGCGACCGGCAAGCGCAGTTCTTCTCCTCTTTCTCTAATTGCATGGGACCAATGGAAGAACAAATATTAATTTGTTACACCAAATAAGAACAACGCGTCGAGATTCTTTAATAGATAAAGATTAAATTTAAATTTAAAGAAAGTAAATTTATTTCAAGTAAAAATGTACTTTACGAGAAAAATAGAATGCAACAAATCTTTTATAAAATGCGTTTTTATGAAATATCATTAATAGGCTTTCATAAATAAATGGATATATTTTTACGTAACTAGATTTTTTTTCTTAAGTGTGATTCTGCATTAAAAGTGTTAAGAAACAACGGTTGATGTGAAACGATAATGTATCATACATCCTACTTTCGTATTCATGCATATATTAATTTAAATTAGGCTATTCTATCTATAATCTATGTTATTAACATATTAATGTAAATTTATATATTGATGTTATAATTCTTTTTTAATCGATTCATGATAGTACTGTCAAAGTAAGAAGTTATATAAGATGACAGTTTCGATGATAAATACTACGGATAAAATCCGATATAATAAGCTCATCGCGGAAAAATATGACAATGAAAAAAGTTATTTATTATAAGAGTATCTTTTTAATTCTTACATTCTTTTCTTTGCTTCCTCTCTTCCTTCATATCTCATAGCGTTCCATCACTTCCATTTTACGTTTCTCAGCTATGGCTCATGATGTTCAATTACATGAAATAAAATGTTACTTCCGTTACTGACAATCAACGGATATGATTGCCTTGCTATTAGCGACGGTCAATTAACTATACGTATTTTGCATTTTGTTTCATCAACACGTCGACATATAATTCGATTTGTATACTCTTTTGTTTAAATAAAAAGTTTTAATTTTGCAAGAATAATAAACGGACAATAGAAATATATTGAAAGATGTAATATTTCAAAAAAAAAATTAAATACATAATTATGAAGTATATCAAATGTCATAAAATTTTTTTTATTTAAAATATTTGTTCATATAGATGAGCATTTCATAGATATTTTATTAATTGAAATCAACATATTTTAACGAAAGATATAATATACAAAATATATCTTTTATTTTTGATTGTCTTATATATAATCTAAAGTTAATTGATAACGGAATATTTTGTAAATGAAAAATAATTTCAATAAATTTAATTTTATAGGAGCGCAGATAAATAATAAAAAAATACTTTATAATTTTGTTCACAGTCGGACAAATGGTAATCTTATTCATATATTTATCAGCTGATGCTACTTCTTTTTTTGCTAAGTTTCTTATTTTTTATACTATTTTATACCTACAATACGTTACGTGAAAAAAATTAACGTAAATTAAATAAGTATATATTATTCTTATTATATCATAATTATAGATAATAATTTAAATTATAAAAAATTATAAAAAATTGTATCAATAGTAGATAACATCAATCAGTGATCATTATATCATTATTATAGAAAATAGTATATATATTATATCAATATTTAATAATATCTTATGTATTTAACTAATTATGTATTTATTTATAATTAGGTAATTTATATTACATTAAATTTTTTCCCAAGCTTGTGTTGTACTAATGTTATACTATTACATTTGAGGAAGATTATCAAATGTTGGTTCAAATATTCAATGTTCAACTTAATCGCTATATATTATTTTGTTTAGCGTGATGCTTTTGAAGAAATTAAATAATTATAAAGTTATATTTAATAATCTAATTTTCCGCAAAATCTTTATTTTTATTTATTATTTTTTTTACACCTTTTCGAATTATTGGATCTGTTCGATACCAAATATGCTAAAATAATAGGGACAATTAAGTTAACTAAAAGATATTTTATTTCAAAAGTAAAAAATACTATTTCACCAAATTTAAGCATTAAATCGAATCGCATTATAACAATCATAATTTCATACTCAGCATATAAATATATCATATATTATGTTTTTCTTTTTATGTTTTATTGATTTTTAATGTATATTATTATATCTTATAACGTCTTCTGTCATAATTGTGTTCCATTTAATATGAATATATTCTAAAAAAACAATACAAATGTATTTTTATGTGGCACATTTATTAATAATTGATCTGTTTCTTTTTCACATCCGCATGACGTGATAAGAATGACAAGGACATTTGTTAAAACTAAACTTAATTTATCGTATGTCATCATGGTCACATGTAGTACATAAGTTATGTATTCGTGCGCAATGAACTATGAATTCGCTAAACATTACAGGTAACAAGTCGAATTGCTATAATTGGTGGAAACAGTCAAGGACACGTTTTTATGTGTAATTCCCCGGTATAACTGGATACTAAATTACGATGTAGGAATCAAAGCGTATATTTTTAACGCCACACACATATATAAAGATACATTAAATATTATTTAAATGTATAATACATATTTGTGTAGATATTATTGTTTAAAATCAATGTATACTTTTAATATATTTCTATAATATAATTATTTGTCAAATATTTTTAATTTAATTATTAATTATATTTTGTTATTAATAATTTTTATTTAATTTTTCTTGTTATTGCAATGAAATTACTAATAAATTATTAATTACAAAATTATTAAAACAAAATTTTTTCGGTCTCATTATTTTTTATTTATTTTTTTTTAAATGCAATTGCAGAAAAACATTAAAAATATAATGAGATTTTCAAATGCACGTAATGACTTTCTGTAAATCTTATATATAAAAGTTGAGGAAAAAGTATTATTATTTAAATATTTTTGTATCAGTGCATTTATCAGAATGTGTTCCATACATTGTGCCAGTATGCATACATCGTCTTCATGAATTACGTGCATTACATTTCCAGTACATATTTACACGCCACGAATTTAAACGACAAGTTTGAACTAAAACTTATATTACGTACCAAACAAGAAATACTTCATATAAGACTGCTTCATTTTATATTCATACACACAAACACGCACACATACATATATACACACTTATATATGATCATGCTACTTGTATATTCCTTTTTACATCATAAAAAGGATTTTTCCGATATTTATGTCAGAGTCATATTCAAGCAATAAAAATTCGCGAAAATATTTTTTGCTTTATTCATATGTATGTAGCCAATTCAATTGATCGATCAATTGACTTTGACTCTACTACCCTTAGGATTAGATGAACTTTGGCCTATTCTAAGGATGAATCTTTATAAACATTTGCAACAATAATTCTTTCATATATGCTGTGTTTGTCAGCCATATGCACACCTAACCAATCTTAAACCTAGGCATCCAGAGAAGCGGTTTACATAGATTATGAATTAAAAGTCTGTATGTAGGATGAGAATCAGAAATCGAATTAAAGATTTATCAATTGTCAACCACTCTTTCTTAGATCTCCGCGGATCCTCTCATATAGAATCACATGACGTTCCATATATTGATAATTATTTTCAAAGTCTTTCTGAGAATATAAAAGCTGATATTGTGTAAATAGGTACGTTAATGTATACAGCCGCTCCTATCTAATAATCCTTCAATATACTTTACCTTATACTTCGTTATAGTACTTTATTATTAACAATTGCGCAATTATTTAGGTATATTGAAATTCATATAAAACATATACAAAATAAACATATAATTAATAAATTAAATATTAAGGCTCAATCGAGATAAAGCAATACAATCAAATAATGCCGATTAGAGCCAATACAGGATGTCAAAATCTCGCATTAGTGAACATAGAAACCACATCAACTGCAATATCAAACAGCGGTTATTACGGAACATCGATTAGAATATCTTCATGATTAGGACACCATACGCATCTTAGATGAGAAACAAATACTGAAGAGACTTATCTTAGATTTTTATCAAACAACCATAATGGATTAAATTAATTAAATTTGCAGAACAATATTGAATTATTGGATAAAGCATATGATGGCATAGTTATATTTAGATGACGGCCTCCCTTAATGTTTTTTATAATTTATATGTTTGTACTGAGTCTTTTCTTGTTATCTCGCGTGAGATGAGATTCGACGTTCGAGTCACTAACAGCTTATAATAACGTTTCGATGATTATGCAAGTTACGGGAAAATTTTGTTTGTATTTTATTATATAACGATTCGATAAATTATTGTATAGTGTATCAGGAAGTGCAATAACATTATATCACTACGTCTAGTTGACTGATTTTCATTAACATTTTCTATGTGAGCATTGATAAGGATCCGAAATTGGAGCGAAACGTTTTGCGACTGAAATTATTTTAAATTAACTTCACATTTTGACATCTTGTGTTGGCTCTAATCGGCATTATTCGATTGTACTAATTTATGTCAAAATAAACATATAAAAAATAATTTATTTCATAAAAAACATAAACAGCATATTATGGATACGTATTTGCTACCAACAGCAGCGAGTGTGCGGTATATATTAAAGGGGACACAAAATTAAAAGACTATAACGTTGTCTTCAGAGAATCCAAAAGACTCGTTAGATAAGGTACCATGAAAAAGACATCCATTCAATTTGTTAAATAAATTGGCGATCTAAGCCTGATCTCCGGTGATGATGTCATACGAAGGAAGGATCGAGTAAACGCATGCGTTAACACGTGAACACCGTGTGGACCGCGACCAAGCGAAGAGGCAAAAAGGTGCTCGCAGTGTGTGAAAAACGGTTGTATAAGAACTGGTTGTGTGACGAACAGATTGCAATTGTAATAATACATAAATTAACAACATACATTTGTGATAAAGAGAGATTTTTTTCTTCGAAAAAAAAAAAATAATAACAAAGAACGTCCATTAATTTTACTCTTAAAAAACAGTGGTACTCTCTTCGTATTCTCTTTTAACAAACTATAACTATAAGCTACTGATAAGAGAAGCTATGTCTGGACTTTCGTGATAATTGTGTATAATTATTGTGTAGAAAATGCGTTGTAACTTGTGTAATTATGAGCTATTTTTATATCGTATTCTGGCTATCGTATTATGGTCGCAGTAAATATTTGAGTGAAACGCAAAGAGTCTGAGAAAAAAATGTTAAGTTCTATATTTGAGT
The DNA here is from genome assembly GCF_001594115.1 of Trachymyrmex septentrionalis. Classification (NCBI taxonomy): domain Eukaryota; kingdom Metazoa; phylum Arthropoda; class Insecta; order Hymenoptera; family Formicidae; genus Trachymyrmex; species Trachymyrmex septentrionalis. The sequence goes on from NW_017305179.1 coordinate 2,329,107, forward strand.
TACAAGTCTGTGATGTGATTAACACATGACACATTAAACGATTCGATATGATCAAAGCAATGGATTCCCGCAATTATAACGGAAGACGCAAACACAATGTTGTGACGTGAGTCGTGATTGTTATCGGATGATATGTCACTTAATGCTTCCATACAAATGTACAAATTGAATATCTTCTTTTTATCGAAACCAAGTAAAATATTATAAAATATATCTAATACTTTATATCACAAGGATTATTTACTGTACGTAACAATACGTTATAAATTTTAATTTATTCGATTATAAAATTAAATTTTTCATTTACAATTAATTTTAAACACAATCCCAAATAAATAAAAAGCTAAAGTACATAAATCCGATTAATAATAAGAAGTATTAAATATGCATATCTTAATTATTTCTTTAATAAAAATTTCATTTTTAAAGATTTAAAAAAGAAAAAGAGATAGATAAGGATTTGAAAAAAAAAAAATTGAATTTTTTTAAAGATATGCTAAACTTTCACTTATAAAAATTTCTTTACTTTAATAAAAATATATTTGATATGCATTATCATTATGACATAATTTCATATTATCTTATCGCCTTTCCAGATTTCTTTTCTTTGCTGCAATTCTCTTATTAGGACGTTTAAAAGAATAATTGGTAAATAACGATGGCCAGTCCTAATTTCAAAGGAATAATTAAAAAAAGAATTCCTATTTTAAAATGGCTACCGCAGTATAAACTGAAAGATGCATTAGGCGATCTTGTTGCGGGTCTCACCGTAGGATTAACCTTGATACCTCAAGTACATAATATGTCTGTTTAATCGTCTGAAGCTTCTCAGTCGTTATTCAATCGGTATTAAAAAAAAAACATGATACTTGCGATTACAGGCGATAGCTTATGCAGGTTTAGCGGGTTTGGAGCCGCAATACGGGCTTTATAGTGCGTTCGCGGGAAGTTTCGTCTATATTTTTTTCGGCACATGTCGAGAAGTCAATATCGGTCCTACAGCACTCATATCTTTACTGACTTGGACATACGCGAGGTACGTTAAAGCTTCTAAAAATAATAAAGTAAGTTATTGGCCTTTTAAATTTCTAGATTTTTGCACGTAACAATTCTACACTTAAGTATCAATTCTTCCTTTAGTCTTTTAATTATATAATAAATTTTTCCACTATTTGTTGTTAGACAAATGTGTAGTTTTCAGATTTTAAATGTCGTTTGCAGTTCCTATGATTTTTTTTTTTAATATAAAGTGTAAATTTTATGGCATTAGCTAGGAACAGTATACACATTTTAGGATAATTGGTCGGAAGTTATATTTAATCTTGCTTGTATTGAAGACGTCGTTATGTGCATGATCGACATAACAATGTTCTCGCTTGAAGTTTCATCCGGTCGTGCGATGAAAGAGAGTGCTAATCAAATGAGATCACTTGAGTAGTAACGTAATTGAATTGTTAAAAGCACTTTTCATAAGCCATGTCTCTTGAGAAAACGTCGTTCGCGTCAAGGCTGTACAATATAGAAGTGCACTTACATTCCAAGTTTGATGATTTTTTTCCAGTGGAATTCCCGAGTATGCGGCCTTGCTTTGCTTTCTGTCTGGATGCATCACGATATTACTTGGCATTTTACGCTTAGGATTTTTAGTCGAGTTCATATCGATACCGGTGGTGTCCGGATTTACATCAGCTGCGAGCGTCATCATCGCTTGCAGTCAAATAAAAAATTTGCTAGGTTTGAATATTCACGGTGAAAGATTCGTCGAAATTTTGATGGAGTTAATACATAACGTGGCTGACACGAAAATACCGGATTTGATTTTATCGTGCTGTTGTATCCTAATTTTACTGATCTTGAAGGTATAGAACTTATTTGGAGCTACAAACAGGCTACGGTCACGAGATGTATCGGTCTATTTTTGTTTTTTTCAGTATTTGAAAGATAAAAAAGTCGCTAGTATCACGCTAAAAAAAATCCTCTGGACGATTGGTACAGCTAGGAATGCTCTCGTGGTTGTCCTTTGCGCCGTTACGTCTTATATTTTTGAAATGAACGGCGGAGCGCCGTATATCCTTACGGGTCACATCGACGCCGGTCTCCCAATTGTCAAACCACCTCCGTTTTCGAGTACAATTGGCAACCGAACCGACAGCTTTATCGATATGACGAAGAATTTAAAGTTTGGCATCTTCATTGTGCCGCTCATCTCTATCATTGGAAACGTCGCCATCGCAAAAGCTTTTTGTATAACATTTTTAATACATATTACATATATTATATAAAATCATTTCGCAAAAAAACGCGATTCTATTTCTTTATTTGATTGATGACGATAAAAGTCGAGAGAGTAAAATTTTAACCCGTTCGTAATCGTACGAAGTAAGACTTCTTCGCAAGACTTCTTTCCTTTCGTTTTGTTATCT
>NW_017305179.1:2331629-2341184 GCF_001594115.1 Trachymyrmex septentrionalis
GCTCTGGTGATAACAGCTAGAAAAATTGCGCCTATATATGTATTATATATGTTAATGATGCAAATGAGTTAATCGATTTTATATCATTTGACTTCATTGTCCTCGGATATGCTAAGTCGTGCGTAATATAATATATGTATTCAATTATTTATATATATATAAAAGCATTTTCTTGAATATTTCTCTCATTGTTTTTAAAGCACAAGGCATGCCTTTAGACGCCACGCAGGAAATGCTGACTCTCGGACTATGTAACGTGGTTGGTTCATTCTTTCAGTCGATGCCTGTTACAGGATCTTTCTCGAGAAGCGCAGTGAATAATGCTTCTGGTGTTAGGACACCTTTAGGTGGCTTCTACACGGGTGAATTTTACTGACATTAAATAGCACTTACACATTCTTATTAACAATTAAACTAAAATAAATTAAGCACTATCATATTATGGGAAGAATAATGCACGAATCTCTTTAAAAAAAAAAAAAAAGGAAAAATATTAATGAAAATGATAAATAATTTCAGGTATTCTAGTCATACTTGCGCTAAGTTTGTTGATACCATATTTTTATTATATCCCAAAGGCGACACTGAGCGCTGTTATAATTAGCGCGGTGATATTTATGGTAGAAATTGATATAATAATTCCAATCTGGAAGTGCAATAGTGAGTGAAAAAAAAAAATATATATATATATTCAAAACAATTAATCTAGATAACATGCGTATCTAATAAAGATTTTCTGAAGAATTATGCTTGTTAGATTATATCGGTAGGCTTAAATTCGTTAGCAGAACATGAGTTTAATTGCACAGTTAATATTGTACAATAATTGTACAGTTAATATTTGTTAATATCAATCCGCCACAATATTCTGTTCGAATCTATTGTTAAACTGTTGGAGAAGGGGGGGGGGAGCATGCTGCTAACATTTTGTTCATTGTGATAATTCATTGAATAAAAAATGTATACTAACTGAAATTTTAGCACAAATAAAATATTATTTTTCTTTATAGAACGTGATTTAATACCGGCATTTATTACGTTTCTTGCCTGTTTATTTGTCGGAGTTGAGATGGGAATTTTGATAGGTACGATATTAGATCTGGCGATATTGATATATCTCAATGCGCGGCCAACGATAAATATTGAACATAGAAACGTAAGAAAATGGAACTGTGTCTCTGGATTTAGATAATATATACTTATTAAGAAAAATTTTTTACATTAAGAATTATAAATGATTAAAAATTTTCTTTCTGCAGATCTCAACAACAGACTACTTCTTAGTTCGTCCTACCGCTGGAATTTTATTCCCTGCGGTAGATTATTTGAGAATGTATCTAACGAAAAATTCCGGTATGAATGTCGTATTAGATTGTGAACACATCGACAAAATAGACTTCACTGCCGCACAGGTTTTGAAACAGTCATTTATAAAATATATCAATGAAAAAGGCATTTTGAGAATATAATTTATAATTAATATAATGTAAAATTAAAAATTGGTCTATAAATACTCGTACATCTTATTCTTAAAATATTTATTAATCTATTGATGTATTATTTTTAGGGTCTTAATATGACGATAAATGACTTCAGGAAAAACAACTGCCAATTAATAATGCTACGACCAAATCCTGAGATTTTATCGAGTATACAATCGCTGTCTGACAAGCAAATCTTGACAGCGAGAAATGAAATCGATTTAATTGCAATTTTAGGAAAGCCTAAACGCGTGACACTGAATGACATGGTCATTTCTGACACGAATGAACAGGCCTCTACATGGCTGTGATATATATATATATATATAACATGTAATGTTAAATATATAAAATATAAATATATACATACTCGTATATAAAACAAATCACGTAATTTAATTTGTATATACTATGTCACAATCAGTACATACATTAACTAATAAGTGTATACATTTACTAAAGTTAATACTTTGACTATGACAATTTTAATCAATCAAACAATTTCAATCAAGCATACATAATGAGATTTTTGTACGTTTAAGCTGATTTGTCTTTCTTCATTACAAGTGTTAATAATAAAGTTAAGAAGTGTAACAAATAAATGTTTATTATTTTTGCTTCTTTTATTTGAATGTGTATATAAATATTTAATTAAATTTTTTTATGAGTACCTGTGTGCATTCATTTTCATCATGATAGACTATGAATTTAACGTGTATAAAAAAAAACGAAAATTAGAGGTTATTAAGGAATTATAAACAATGTAATATAAATTAAGCAATGTAGAAATATCAAAACATATTGTATTTATTTCATAAAACCAGTCCAGAAAAAATAAACTATACCATCTTTGTTAACAATACAGTTTAAACACAAAAATAAGATAGAAAAATAAAGTACAAGCAGAATATATATTTTTCTGAAATATTTCATCTTAAAATTATAAGAAATCAAACATACGAAAAATCTTACATGCTAAATATTTGTTGAACAACATTTCTAGTAACTGATTTACATATCTAGCGATTCGTAACCCATCTGTGAAAACTTACAGATTTAAACAAAACTTTATATATTTATGAACGTAGTATATCATACTTAAGCGAGTCTTTAGATGAAAGAAGAGCACCATTTTGGGTTTGATAATCACAAAATATGATATAAATCTAAACTTAATAATACATTTATAGTTTTCTTAACATCTAGCATAATATATATTATAAGAATTTTCTATCTTAATATTATAACTGCTTGTTATATAAAAACATATTCTTTTAAACATCAAAAATAGAAAAGGAGATGGTAAATTATGATTTGTAGTAGATCATAGTAAATGTATAGTAAATGTAGAGTTATAATCTCATTGAATAATTCGGAAAATTTTGCTGCTGATTCTCTTTCTAAGATTTATAAGAGGTAGAATATTGTAAATTGTAAGGTAAATTATTTTGAAATAAATTTGTTTTGCATGAAGAATGTATATGTATATTTTATACTATAGCTCAAACTCTTGGTCTAGATTTATTTTTATGTTTTTTTAGTTTTATATGTACCACGGCCAATACTAACAGGATATGTATATTCATTCGGAAAATCTTGAAAAGTTGTATTTCTGCGAAAACCGCCATTATACCTTGGTAAAGAGGGTGGCGGGCGATATCCTGAGTTTGATCTCATCTTGAACTCTGGTTTAAATACTCGTGTCGCAAATTGATCACTTTGATTTGAAAGATTTACATTGCTCGTCACAAATTCTTTCGGAGATATTATTGGAGGAGTGTCTTCTGATGCATTATCATCACAAATAAAATCTTGTACCTGACCTTTCGGATTTTTCATATAATTTGTCATATTTTGCTTATAATATTTCTGATTTGGACAATATGATGTGTTGCCCTGATTTGTGGCAGGCATATAATTCATACCTTGTTGTGATTTCGAATACGAAACTGATGCTACATATTGAGGAACATCACAAACTGTTCGACAATTATCTTGATGTTTCTTGTAATAATAATTGGATTTCATCGGAACATTATCGACAGAGTTTCTTGCTTGTACAGCGCACGTGTTTGTATCATGATATGTATCTCTAGCATAACTATTCATTTGCATATAAGGATTATGTTTATGTTGCTGATCAATCACAGAGCTGTTAAAATTATTTGACTGATTATGATGAGGGAACGTATAATTCGTACACGGAGAATTATACACAACGGGCACTGAATATTGTAATTGTGAATTCCATGTTTGCATATATGGGGATGGTGCATATATTACTGGATGCGATACATAGTCCATTGTATTATTAAAATCATCAGGACCAAAAGTTGCAGAATTGTAAATGTGCATCATTGGTTGCGTCGCAACGTATGGATGTTCAATGTGATAACTGTCTTGTATCGAGGAATTCCATCTAGACTGGTTAGTCTGACATGACGACACAGAATGGCCAGGAAAATCAGAAGTCATAACAGGTCTCTGCTGTATGTTCGGTCCATATCTATACAGTACATTTGAATTTTCTCTATTCATTGTGGTTTCGAGCGTAGATGTACCGGTGACCCTATCATCATTTGATATTTGTGTTTTGCTATAGGGTGATGCGTTGAAAGTATTTGGAATGTGCGACAACCTCATCGCATCATTAACTGAGAAATGTTGATCATAAAATTTGCTATTATTTGATTCCCATGACGACTGTCCTCTTAAATTTCCTGTTTGAGTAAAAGTTTGTTGTGTATTAAAATGCATATTTTGAATAGATTGTTGTAAACTCATAATTGCTGCGCCTTTCTGCATAGCGTTGTCAGGGGATTGATTCCAAGTAATTTGACTGTTTTCTAATTGATTTACATCATTCACGCGTTGCATATTTTCTTGCTTTAATGAATACTGATGTATCGCATTGGTTTGTGAGTCTGTAGCACATTTATCAGAAGGTAGATTAGACGAATGCTTAAGTGGTTTGATATCTTCTTTATTCGTTTCTCTGTGTTGCTGGCCAACATCAACTTTAGAGATATTCATTTTTTCACAATACTGTTCTGATATTGTAGATTCTTGGTCCTTATTTCTTATATTCATATTTTCTTTACTTTGTATTAAATGTGTCTCTACTTTTATAGATTTTGTATCATTTTTATCGTTAGACAATAATGTATCTACTTCATGTACATTTGTCGATTTTACATTTGGCGGTTGAATTATTTCTTCTTTTTGCGTTGTGCAACTTTCCAAATTGCTTGTGTCAAATTTTTCAGTTCCTGTATTTGATTTTGTAAATGCATTGGTAGATGTAAGCTCTTTCTTCATAACTTTATGTTCGGCACTGTCATTACGATTCCTATTAAATTTTGGATTATTATATGCATATGATGAATTTCTTCCATACATTGGAGCTTGTCCTGTTCTCGGAACATTTTGCATTGGCTTGGAGAATGTTGAATTTTTATATTGCGTAACAAATGCAGTATTTTTTCTAAAATCATTGCGATTTGCTTTTTGATCGCTTTGAAAATTTTGTTCATTAACAACTTTTTCATTCTTTCTTTCAGATTCATTTAATGGTGAATTGAGATTTCCTGATACATGTATTGATTTCTCAATTTTATTTTTATCATCAGAAAAGTTAGACGTAGATGCATTCTTTTTAAAAGACTCTTGACCTTTTAATTTTGATGGAAATTGTTTTGTGTGTTTTGGTAAAGTTTTATCTTTGTTTAAATTTTTACTTTGACATACTATATCAGTTGTCTCAAAATCTGTTTTCACTGAGTTTGACTTTTTTATCTCCTTTTCTGTTCCATTTCTTGAAACATTGCGTTGTTTTACAAATTCTTGTTTCCTTATGCATGTAGTATTTTTTGCTTTATGCTTATTATTAAAGTGATCCCTTCCATTTTTATCAGTAGTACTCAGTAACTTTGATGAATTAGAAATTGTTTTCTTAGAATCGCTACTACTAGGATTGTATGCGGAAGGTTTTTCATTGTCTTTAATTAAATTTGTATTACTTCCAGTCTTAACACTTGTTTTTGTAATATTATTTTTTACATATCCATCTAAAAATGGAATAGTTTATATATATATATATATGTATGTGTGTGTGTGTGTGTGTGTGTGTGTGTGTGTGTGTGTGTGTATACATGTATAATACAACTAGATACTATATTACAATATAATACAACGAAATTACATAAATCATATTTCGCATATAAATTTACCTTTATCATTTGCTTCTGTTGAAGCTTTACTGCTTTCTACATCAGCTATTTTGCAAGTTGAATTTTGTTCATTGTTTACTTTTGACATACAAAGTGTTACTGATTTGGAATCGTTATTATTACCATCAAAATGTTTTATTAATTTTGGCTCTTTTGTGTCTTCATTAATTTTTTGTGACTCGGAAAGATTTGTACATATTGTGTCCCTAATTTATTGTAAATATAATATATAATAAATATATAAAATATAAATATAAAATATAATATATAAAATATATAAAAAAGATATTAAAGTAACATATTGATAATAATTAAGTTAAATTTTTTTATAACTTACTGTACGATATCTTTGGTATTGTTCTCTGATGTATTTGATTGATCTTTATACTCCTTATTTATACAAAATTCAGCTTCCAGTTTTGCTGTCACAATACTTTCCACAATACTTAACATATCTTCTTCATTCTTTTGATCAGCCAGGTTATCTGCATTTGAAAATAAATTGGCTGTATCTATATCTTTGTTCCAAATATTCTCATCTTTTTCTGGCATTGTATCATTAAATAAATCTGTTTTAAGCATATCGTTTATTGAAGAATATTTATCAGGTTCTTTAACTGCATATATCTTGATAGTTTCAGCCAGTTCTGAAACTTTATCTTCTATTTTCTTTTCCTCATCTTGATCTTGTACTTGCTTATAGACAACAGCTTTTATCTTGTCGCTGTAATAAAAAATCAATGTAAAAATAATTTTAAAGCACAATGTAGACACAACGTTACAAAATATACCTTTAATCCATCTCCTTATATATCAGCTAGTAAAAATTTAGAAAAAAATACATATGTATATTAATATAAATTATAGAAAATGTACATAGACTATTTCAGAGCTATAGATGGTATGTTAAAAGTTTAGTGTGATAAATATAGAGAAAATTTTATTTATTAACATTTCTTAAGCCTAATTTGTATTAACTCAAATGCTCCAATGCCATATTCCAATATTTATAGCTAAAAAAAAGTAACATTCTGAAATATCCTGCATATGCATAATAGATATATGCATAATATATAAATATGTTATACAGTATATAATTTATATAATGCATAAAACATAAGTTACTTTTTCTATTATATTATACAAGCAAGAAGATTGTATATTAACAATATTGCAATTGGAATAGATGCTAACAGAAGATTAACATAAAAAACTAAATTATTGATAATTCGATTGAAAATAAAACATTAAAAAAAACTTATGAAAAGACAAGACTATATGTTAATACACAACACAAAAATATGTTCTAAAACAAAGAAAAAAGGGTTAAAACATACGGATTTGCTGAATAAGATGTATTTTTCAGCCATTGCATATTATGTAGCTTGCTGAGTGTTGCTTTCCGCTCTATGTCGGAAGTCTTTTCTAAATTTTCAACAGCGTAATCCATTATACCTATCACAAATATATTCATAAGACTAAATATTGCGCAATGCTTAAACTTAAATTTATATATTTTTTGAATGCCTTTACATCCTTTACAAATTGTGCTTAAAAAATATTTTAGTAGTTATATTTAGGTTATATAAAGATAAACTTGTAATAATAATGAAGCAAAAGTTATTAATTATTTCAGTCTATATTGTTTTCAATCAGCTTTCAATTATTCATTCATCATATTTCTCATAATTTAGGTTATTTAAAACAGTTTATAGAAAACTCAACCATATAAAAAGTAACCCAGAATTTTATATAGTATTAGAGAAACAAATTCTATTACAAATATGGCATTTATCAGCATCTATGATTTAGGATAGATATTAAATAAGAATTAGAAGAAAAAAATAATTCGGCCAAAGGATTACAAAATATTGTTAGTACGATAGCAGAGCAAGGAGAGTAAAGACAAGAGATCTGAATAATATTAAACCAGTCACCTCTGAACAAAAACAAACAAATTCTGAAAACTTTCTGCCAAGCCCTTATAACTGACCTACTTTTTACAGATTCTCGTATAATCGGCTCCCCTAATGTTGTTTCCCCAACGTAAACATAAACAGGTAATATTATCGTTCCATACGCACATAGGCTATCCGGCGAATTTCGAAAACGATAGAATTTACGTTACACAATGTGAACCGATGTGCCGAGGACACGAAATTGTAGAGCAAAGTGATTACAGCGTGAAAATAATCTCTCTCACCTTGCCAGCTTGCAATATTCACCGAGGCGATTGAGGCGATCCAACGTCGAATTACACAGCGCCCAGTAGAACCGGAAAGAATGTTGCCCCTGCCCTGATACAGATACAGACGATACGGACGCCATAAACAGAATTGCCGTAAGAAAATTTCAAAAATTCCTCTATTAGTTACCTCGCTACTTACCAAGTGCGCTGATTGGCTGCCGAAGAGGGGAGTCTTCTTTCCGTAGAGTTTTTCATCGGTGAGTAAAGTCTGCTGCACACAATGTGATTTTTTTTTCGTACTAGATCGCATGCGTAAATTGCTAGAAATTTTGCGTGCTGCGTGGGGTAATTCTCCCCGGCTAAATAGTAACTGAATGTGATTGGTTGAATCTGGTTGTAGCCAAAAGCGAGAACCAATCACATTCGGTGTTGCTGCTGTGAGTGATATAAGTATAGACTGCTCTAGTTGCTTTTCGTTTTTCATAATTGGCGACTCTGTCGTTGACAAATTGTGGATGCTGTCGTGTCATCGACGTTGCCGTGACAAATGCCGGTTGAGATAATTGCCGATATGTGTTCGTAACTAACTTTGGCGGTACAGTTTTTCTTAACAGAATTTTATAAGATTTTTATGTACACAAATTTTATTACATCTCGAATACATGTGAAACGTAAATGTTCTGTGCTCCGAACTACGAATTTGTGACATATTTCAACGAAATCCATCCAGAACAGATTTCCGTAAGTTTCTAAAGGTTAAGAGGTCTATTCTATAACTCTTGTAACTGATTGTAACTACAGTTAATTAAGAATTGCAAAATAGGCCCCTTAATGTAATAAATTACAGTCTTTATCGGAATATCATCAATGAACGATTAAGTGATTGTATCACTATTTTTTAATTATTTATTTTATTTGTTTAATTTATCTTATCTGTTTTATTTGTTTTCGATTAAATAGAAGCGGGTACTTGAAAATTGCTGAAACTAATGGCTGTTATTTTCTATCGATTGAAAATGAAAATGGGACACTACTCTGCAAAAGAAATTTGTGATGTTATTAGTGTATGGTGCAGAAAGAATACATATATTTATTATATATTTATAAACTTGTAGAAATGCACATCAAAAAATTGAAAATCTAGTTAATTGGCTCAGTGATATTGTTCAGAAAATCATGGCCTTGATAGCCATTTCTATATGAAAGAAATTTTTTGAAAGTAAAGTACCCCTCCATTATATAAATTCAGTTGATCACTTTGAAAATATATCGATCATTTAATCAGACAAATTGTTGATTTTTTTAAATAATACTTATTTTTACATATGTACTAATGAAAATGATGAGTTTTTTTTCTATAGTTTGGTACTTAATTTATTTCATTTTGTGCACTCATTAAATAATTTGTTCAAACAAAATAATAGCTATTTAGTTTCAACAAACCTTTTGATGATCACATTATGTATTGTCTTTTATTCATGATTATATATATATATAACTGTTTTATTTTTGAAATATTATATAAAACGTGTAGAAATATTATATAAATTTATGTTAGAATATTTACTTTAACTGATTTTAATTTTTACTAAGACACAAAAGCACATATCAACATGACACAAGTATTTCAGTAAAATGGTTGATTTGGAGAGACAAG
>NW_017305179.1:2341284-2343554 GCF_001594115.1 Trachymyrmex septentrionalis
GTACACGAATGAAATGATACGGATAATCAAGACCTCAATATCTTTAATGAAATCCATATAAGAGTTTTATATAAAAAGACATTTACTGTTTAATTAAAATTCATAAATATTGAAACAATATAGTATCACATGAGTGCTTTAAATTTCACAATGCCAAACCTGTTCTCTATTATGTATAGTGTTAACGGAAACATATTTTATGCCTAAACAAATTATACTTTTATTAAATAATTATAGGAAAATACAGACTCTTAAAATAAAGAAAATTTATTTTTTTTTACAAAGTAAAATGACAAATAATAAGCACATTTACTTATCTACGTAGTTTAACTCTTACAATTAACTTTTTTTTATGCCTTATGCAACTTAATGCATTGATAATAGATGATAAGAAATGTGTCACTCAATTAGTACATTTTTTCAAATATGTTTAAAAGTATATTTTTCTAATTTTTCTTTTTTAATTGTAAATTTCGTAAAGGAGCAGAAATGATATTTGTTAGAATTATTGTACAAGAGGAAAATATCATTAATAAAAGTATTATTTGAGACAACGAGTAGTTGGCACAAAGCCTTTTCTCTTCATTAATATTGGGGATCAAGGGTTAATCTTGAAACAATTGATAATATTTTTGGTATGCAAAATTGAACACGTGTCCTTTAAATTATTGGACTAAATGTTTGGATAATTGTGTTGTATGTAACGCTTCAAATTGAGTCGATTGCGACTATTGAAATATTGTACGATAAATAGCTGGCACGTGACTTAAATAAGGCCTTAATCGCTTCAATGCATGAGAGGATGCATGGCGTGCAATATATACTACGATTAGATTACATGTATCGTCAGAGGATACCGCTTATTTTTTATATTAATATTTTTTTATATTAGAAAACAACTACTGTAAGGGAAACATATTTGTATAATCTAGAAGATTTAGTATACAAGGCAGGTCAAGGTTGTATTCGCTTTCGAATAGATTGGCGCCCGTTTGGAGAACCTTTTCCCATTAAGACAATCTGGTGAACACGCAATTCAATGGGCTTGTCACGGATAAACGATGTTTCACGAAGAATATTACGAGACGAGACTTCTATATGCATACGATGCTCGAATGCCTCATAATAGGTTTTGGTCTTTAATCAGGAAGTGAAATTTAATTCAGGTAAAATATAATATTACGCCTGTGTATATGTATATGTGTGCGTGTGAAAATGAATGAGATTGATGTGCATTGCATAATCACAACTGATGTAGAAACGTTGAAGGCTAATACTTGTGTTTATTAACCGGTGTAATCTACATAAGTTTTTTGTTATCTGGAAAGTATCACATACAGCTTGATAGTCAGTGATTAATTCGGTCAGCCTTGAAACTTTTTAAACTCTTATAGAAGGAAAGCCACTTGAGTTCCTAATTTATAACTTTTATCTATGTTTTTATCGAACAATTTTATATTACAATAAATACCCTAAAATAGAATAAATAAATAAAATAAATGATAATTGGCTTATTTTTACAGAAAATTATAACAAATTAAATCAAAGTTAATGCAAATTTATAAAAGTAAACATAGTATCAAATTTAATCGTTCTTGCAGTTTAGCATATTATATTTCTTATCTCTAATTCTTCATAATAATGTAATACTATACACAGAAAAAAATGGTTGAATTAATTGGAATTCTGATGGAAAATGAACGATCCAGAATTTTTGTTAAATCTATTAGATTTCTAATTAAATCTACTAAATGTTGGTTACTTTAACTAGAATTTTAATATATTTAAATCTTGTAAATTTAACTAGAATTCTGAATCGTTTATTTTTCACCAGAATTCTAGTTAATTCAGCCAAACATTTTTTTCTGTGTATGGTTTTATAAGTTAACTTTTCAAAATAAATTAAAAAATTTACATTAATTATATATTATGTTATTACATACATTACTTTAATGTTCTATGTACATTGTACATTCAAATTTAATGAAAGCAAGGACTCCACAAATTTAAAATAATGAAAAGTAATAAAGATTGTGGAAGTCAACGCAGTGAACAGTACGATTATCTTATATTTATTAAATTTATTCCATAAACCTTGATATGATTTCGATGAATTATATTATGGCTGCGCTCATTGAAATCACATCAATTTATAGAATAAATTTAATAAATATTAAGATAATCGCACTTAATTGTATTGACTCCCACAACCTTTATTACTTTTTATTATATTATATATTATTTTAATATTCCCTCTTCTCTCTCTCTTT
>NW_017305179.1:2343688-2348296 GCF_001594115.1 Trachymyrmex septentrionalis
TTTAATTTTTAAATACATTATTTTATTGTATATCTTATAATATTTACAAATAATTTTCATAAAAATTTATTAATACTTTCATAAATAAGTAAATAATAACTAAATGGTTTTCAATGTATATGCACTCACATAAAATAACGTAATTAAATGCATGCGGTATTAGTACATAATATAATACTAAATCGCGAATGTGTTAGTATATTGAATCTTTACTTGAAAGAATAAAAAAAAACTTGAAGAACAATATAGCCTAGTTTTAATAAATAGTATGTAATTTTTTTCTACAAGTGCGTAAAGTAAAAAAATTTTACAATTCTTTGCGAGATGTTATTGTAGATTAGTATTAAAAAATTTGGATTACAAACGGAATTTGCAATTGAAAACCAATTTTATATTCATTCCAATTTTTTTTTTAGATCTTTTTAATGAAACTTTATTACTAAAAATATTAAAACAACGCTGAAATTAAAAAAAATTTTTTAATGGATCTCAATAAATACTCTGTGACATGCATATAACCGTATTGATTAACATATTTTTCGTGATTCCTATATAAAAAGTGCGAAGGTTAACAGCGACTTTTCCCCGACCAATATAAGTTCGGTTCGTTATCCGGGTATATAAGAGGCACGACGGAACACACGCACTTTCAGTCTACAGTCCGCTGGAAATTTATAAGCGCGAGAGAGCTTTGAGGTACATTTACCGGGATAGTAAATTCAGTACATAAAGTGTAGCTTCTATGAATTAGAGTGACTTCACGGAGAAAAAAAAACAAATACGCATGTTCGGCGAAACCCGTTTCTCTCCCAGTGAAAGTATTCACCTTTGTACACATATCGCTCTCTATCCACGATCGTTTATTGTTGCAATTGCGATTCCACGTTTTTCGTCTATGGTAACTTTAACATACCTTTATCAAGCACGATACGAGATATAACATACACTCGTTCGAGAGCTATATTTATGATAAATTATATTATATTGATGTGTGTGTGTGTGTGTGTGTGTGTGTGTATATATATATATATATGTACTTCCGTGAATATTTAAGTACATGTAACATCACATATATAATCCTGATAAAACATCATTGATTTATTCAGAGCAATCAGGAAGAATTAATCGCTATGTTTATATATGTTTACATAGCATAATTTTGAGACTTTAAATTTTAATTACACAAGAAAAAAGAATTTTAGATAAACTAATTTAATGTGATAAAATGTAAATTGCAAGATTTTTCTTTAATTTTATAATTTTATATCTAATCGGTAGTTTTATGTCTATTTGTTATACATTTTTATGCATAGTCATTATAAATAAAAGCCTTTGTTATTATAGATATTCGTTATAGATAAAAGGCTTTTATCTATTAAAAAAAAATGTATTATATTTATCTTTTTGGAAAATAGAACGCTAATGGTGCTATTTTTAGCTTTGCATCAGAACATTCTTACTATATTTACTATAATATGTATGGAATATTTTTTGAAAATATTTTTAAAAATATATTTAAAATGTTTAAATATATATTTATATTTGTAAACGTCTTTTTTAAATAGTGAAACAGTTAATAATAAGTACATTTTTTTTATTATTGATTATTGAATTTTTAAATTATTCAAAATAGCATAGCTATAATATTTTAACTTTATGTATTTGTTATGTACAAGTATAACTCGGAAGAAACGAGAAACATTGATTTATTTATTCGATGTGACATGAATCATCTATATGTACACACACACACACACACACACACACACACACACACACACACACTTATGTAAATCATACAAACGATTTTAAATTAATTTATATAAAAAGTATTTCTATGCGACATCTTTGCAATCAAAAAATTCCCGTCTTCATCTATTCGTCTTGTACATTTATTTACATTATTAATTATCAAAAATTTATTTGTTCGTTTTGTCCATGAAGCTGGCTTGATTTAGGATGGCTACTGAAGCTGATCGTAGGAAGAAAAAAACCTATATCGATCGGCTACACAAATTAGCCTCGAGACGCGTGCCGATCTTAGCATGGTTACCGAAATATAACTCGGAAAAATTCCTTAGCGATATTATAGCCGGCATAACAGTTGGTCTTACTGTTATGCCACAGGGACTTGCATATGCAACATTGGCTGGTTTGGAACCACAAGTATGTAAGATAAACATGTTTTTCTTATCAATGCTCATCTCTTATACAGATCGAGCATGTTATTAATGTCGTGTTTGTTTCAGTATGGTCTTTACTCGGCATTTATGGGTGCAATAGTTTACGTGCTATTTGGCTCCTGTAAAGATATTACAATTGGTCCCACCGCACTCATGGCATTAATGACTCACGACTATGTGCAAGGAAAAAATGCTGATTTCGCCATACTTCTCGCATTCTTATCTGGTTGCCTGCAATTACTAATGGCATGCTTACGCTTAGGTATGCTGACTCAAACGAATAAGAAAATGCTTTATTTTAAGTGAACATCGGCGATAGAAAATAAAATTTCAAGTGAAAAAAGTATTTTCATTCAGAAATGCGCAAGGTAAGACTTACGCAAGGTACGCAGGCTATGCGCAAGGTTGCTGGAAATTTTAAGATTTCCAAGTAAATTCAAGGCTATTTTGTACTAGTTTTGCACACAAAACCTCCCTTATTGTTACATTATTTGATTGATATCTCGAATGATATAGGTGTTATTTGTTTGCGTTTAATATAAACAATTTTGTAGGTGTACTTGTAGATTTTATTTCGATACCAGTCACTGTGGGCTTTACTTCAGCAACGTCCGTCATAATCGTTGCTTCGCAATTGAAAGGATTATTAGGTTTAAAAATTTCGTCTCAAGGATTTATGGATACTTTAATTAAAGTTTTTCAAAATATTGGTAATACGAGTCTCTGGGATACTGGGATGAGTATCTCTTGCATCGCAATTCTATTGTTGTTTAGAGTAATGAATCTTTATATAAATCTTTGTTCAACATTTGTATTATATCTGATGTATTCTCTTTATAAAAGTCTCATACAATTTACAGAAAATGAAGGATGTTAAATTACATGTTATTAGTAAGAAGTCGGTGAATTATCAACGCATAATTGCGAAAGCGATATGGCTGATCTCTACGGCGCGGAACGCCATTGTCGTTGTTACTTGCTCGGTTATTGCTTACAAATATGATTCGTCCGAATCTGAATCTCCGTTTATTCTAACGGGTCCTGTGAGATCTGGTCTTCCACCATTCGGCCTGCCACCTTTTTCCACACAAGTAAATAATCAGACTCTTACCTTCACACAAATGTGTTCCGAATTGGGTACTTCTATAATATTAGTGCCGATAATAGCTGTGCTCGGTAACGTAGCCATAGCTAAGGCCTTTATGAATGAAGGTAAAGTTGATACTTCCCAAGAACTTTTGACACTCGGAATCTGTAACGTTCTTGGGTCCTGCGCGAGTTCTATGCCAGTTACAGGATCATTCAGTAGATCAGCAGTAAATCATGCGAGTGGTGTGAAGACGCCAATGGGTGGATTATATACTGGAATTCTGATTTTACTGGCCCTTAGGCTACTTACGCCATATTTCTATTTCATTCCAAAAGGTAGCAAAGCACTTTAATGGTAGTACGCAACAAAAAAGAAGTGTCAATTTGGCGTAATTATTATCCTCTTTTTCAGCTTCATTATCGGCCGTGATCATTTGCGCGGTAATATACATGATAGAGTACGAAGTTGTGAAACTGATGTGGAAATCGAGCAAAAAGGATCTTATACCGATGTTTGTTACTTTTTTATTTTGTCTCATCATTGGTGTAGAATATGGTATTTTATCGGGGGTCGCTATAAATTTGATGTTCCTATTGTATCCTTCCGCAAGACCTACAGTTCACGTCGACAAATACACGGTAGTAGCAAAAAAAAACTGAATTCAAACAAAGGAATCCTTTCTCTTTTTCTTTTTTCATTACTCTAAATCGTTAGTTGTAGAACTGTGAATAAATTCAATATTGGATCATTCTTTTCCAAAATATACGATGTTACTGCTCACGCAAAATATTGCTAATAATATTTTAATAAAATTAATCCTATATTTTGTTATAGACTGATTGTGGTGCAGAATACTTATTAGTTACTCCAGGAAATAGTTTATATTTCCCAGCTGTCGATTTTATAAAGAAATCGGTCGGTAATGCTGGTATAAAGCAAGGATCTAGTCAAATACCGGTTGTTGTTGATTGCAGATACATTTTAGGGGCAGATTTTACAGCTGCTAAGGTAACATTTTTTTTGGAGAATTGAATATAATTGAATAAGTAACATCTCACATTAGATTTTGAAATCTCGTTAAAAATTACGTTCGATTTTTGTTATCTGTTTAAGCTACTTTATAATAATTAATATATAAATAAAAATTTTAAACTGTATATATCATTTACGTATGTATTATGATTTTCTATTTTATCCGATACAATGAGATATACTTTGTTCTTAGATTATAAAATTGACTGTTATGATATTGACATTATGAAAATCGAATACGTCACACACACACACACACACACACACACACACACACACACACACACACACGCGCACACGCAC
>NW_017305179.1:2348396-2349526 GCF_001594115.1 Trachymyrmex septentrionalis
TATATGATAGCGAATGTATGTTAAAACAATATTATTAAATTAAAAATTGTGCCACATTTAAATATTGCTTTTTTCGAATTTAGGGTATGAAAACATTGATCAATGAATTTAGTAGTCGCAAACAAGGATTGTATTTTTACAATCCAAGATCGGATGTGGTTACTGTTTTGAAAGGTGCCTGTGGCGATGAATTCCAATACGTTTCGACTCAGGAAGAGCTCTCTTATTTGTTATCGACTGTTCAAGGTAATTAAATTATTTAATATAATCGTAGTATAAAACAATAATAATATTAAGTGTGATAATTATTTGAAAAAGATGACATTTTATTGATTATTTTGATTTTTATAAATGTCTGATAATAGACATACATCTCTTATGAGCCTCTTACTTTTAATTTTATATTAGGGTTGATAGTGTGTGAAGCGATGGAGTTCTTTATCTCATGTTTATTTTTAAATTTTTGATTCATTGAGATTATATATAAAAAGTACATCTACATCTTAGTATTTTTTTAAATTTGGTTATATCAAGTTCATGATTTAGAAAATTTTAAAACATATCTTAGAGATAAAAAATATCCTTTTAATATCGTTTTAAAATTTTCTTTTTATATATAATCTCAATGAATAAAAAATAATATTCATTTCAACATGATTGGAGTGACAAGTGACTCAGGATTTTATCATCTATTATACAATATTAAAATCAGAGTAATTCATGAATTTTATAAATATTTATAACTTATAAGTATTATTACCAATTTTAAGAATGTTTTATTTTTATATCTAAGAAAAATTGATATATTGTCTTATTTCCAGACAAATCTTCGCAACAACTTCTTGACCAAACACATGACAAATTACATGCATCGTTAACATTAAATAATTCGGAGATGATTCACAGAAATGCGCGTGGTTCCTGCCATGAACTTAGTGAGGTGACAAGTACACTTTTACATGCAACTGCAAGTTGAAATTGAATTTCATTTTTATATTAATAAAAAACAAAGTTTATTAAACAGAATGTTACATACAATTTTTATTTAAATGATATTAAGCACACAAAACAATAAATTAAAAGCGACATAGAAATAAAGAATGAAGGCTTTATTCTTACTTCTTAATTTA
>NW_017305179.1:2349626-2361780 GCF_001594115.1 Trachymyrmex septentrionalis
AGAAATGTACGAAGTACAGTCTTAGTTGGCACTTGCACTACTATTGCATATATAATCGTTAACAAAGAATTGTATCACACAATGTAGTGAAGGCACACAAGAGTCCATCACCAAAAAAATTATTTGTTGTTATGAAAAAACGTGTATTCGTTGTTAAAACGTGTATATTCGACGTAAATGTAATTATTACAAATGTAGCATCATAATAATACTCAAAAATATTGCACTCTAAATCATTTCTCATTGTCTATTTCTATTTAATAAGAAATGATGTATTCATGTATCAATTGATGAAATGATTCGTTCGTACTATTTCTCTTTTGTGCTTTCTCATACATTTATGGAAATTATAAATCCTCAAATTCACATATTTTCTCATTTTACTATTGGGCGGTATAATAACATTATATTTTTTCGTATAAATTTAACATGGAATCTAAAGGAAAAATAAAATAATCGGTTCTTCTGCATCAATTTTCAATGTGATACATATAATATCCCAATATATTTGGAATGTTTCCATACAAAATGATTCTAGTGATCCTGAAGCTCTTTTTATTGATAATACTTTTGAGGCCTTCTTTTGAGGGTATTATCTTCAGAGATACCAAATTATTTGCGAATGGTTTGTGTATCAATGCACTCCTCGCCTTGATGAAGTGAACGACAAGATTGACGAAACGTTGGCATTAGTAATGGATTATGATACGGTAATAACCCGTAAACCACTTGGCAGTTCTTTTTATTATTATTTTATCTCATAGTGTTAATTTCATTATCCTTGAATAAATTATATAAGAATTCTTAATTATTTTTTATACACGGAAAAATTGTACAAATTATTTCCATTGATTCATTAGAGTTTCATACAAGATTTATACTTAAGACACGTTCAGTAAAGACCGGAGACAATGTCCGTTACTTTTCCACGTTTCCCAATCAGCGAAGATGTTGTATTTCTTCGACTAATTAGATTTTCTTTAATTGGCTGATTTCCCGAATATTTGCCCGCGTTGAAACGATTCTTTCCAAGACCAAATGTATCGTATGTTCGGCCAGCAAAAATTCCTGATTCGTTCGGTCTGCTAGTGAACTTGTTATTGACTTTATCTTTCTGGCAAAAGGAATTGTGTCTTATGCTATTTTTTGATAATATTATTGGTGAGTCTTCCGATGAGTTAGTTTCGCCCTTGCTTCTCGCATAATTTAACTCGTTATGATAATTCCATTCGCGAGTTCTCTGTTCCTCGTAGAATTCGTCGCTTTTTAATTGCTTATTGTTAACATGATACAGTTCATCGTTCTTCATATCTCTATTTCTAAAAACGAGATTATCTCGCTTTCCTTGATCAAATTCTGAAGAATTACCACAAAAATCATCAGATTTGATTACTCTCGATTTTGTCGGCTGCTTCTCGTTGCGGGATTTGGTCGCTTTTGTCTGACGTTTATTCCCGTTCCATTGATTTTGCTCTTGCGTAATAACAATGTCGACCATCGAGTCTAGGCCTTCATCAATCCTGTCCAGGGATTTCGTTATCAAACTGGGAGACTTTGGTGCGTCGATTGATCGCGGTCGTCTCGTGACAACAGGCTTCAAATTAAAATCCGTAAAGTAAAAAAGACCGCTGTCGCTTTCCCCTTTCGATGAGCATTGATCTTTCTTTGATACATGATGAGAGATGTGATGGAAAGATTCCGATCTACGCATTTTAAATCTGGAAGAATCAGTCAGCAGTGACACCTGCTCATGTTTACCAAGATTCTCGAAGTCGTTTGATCTCTCATAATTCTGTAGACTTCGATGCTCGTCGAAAGAATTTAAACTTTCAAATTTTCTGATACGACACTCCACTCTACTCCCCGACCGTCTCGATTGTGGACTGGACACATTCGACTCGAAGTAATCGTGACTAGCGGAGCGGCGCAAAAATTTCCTCTTTTCTATCTCGCTTCTATATTTAGAACTATGTCGATGAACCATCCGTTGATCAGCCGATCGTCCGGAAGACGTCTCAAATCCCTTGGGAATAGATTCGAATTGTCTGTAAACGTCGATTTGTTTATTAATTGGCCTGACATCCGTAATAATATTTGCTTTCGAAGCATCGTAATTTCTCAAAGTTTTTCTATCGTTTATATCATTATCTTCGAAGTGATGCAAATCATCGAGACTCTTTCTAAATTTAACATCGATACGATTCGAGCCTATCAATATAGTATCGCTTTTAGTTTGTTTCTGCAAGTGATTCTCATTAATAATTCTCATCTGTCCGTCATAGACTTGATGTTTGCTGTTATATTTGAGTTTGGAAGCGCTTAGCAATGAATCGCTGCCGTCACCGAGAGTTTCTTCCTCGACTTCCTCGTCGTGGGAGTTGTACATCTCTGCATGATCAGCGAAGTCGCAATGCCTAGCGGACATGATGGCTGATAAGCACGGCGGTGCCCTTCGTGGCGGTTGTGGATGTAGAATAGCCGGTACTATCGCCTCTTCCACATCGGGTCCCTTTACAACGATCTTAACACTGCCTTCCATCGATGACTTTGATGTTTTGCGCAACCCAAGACTCAATTTCTTCGTGCCATCCGAATCAGTACTATAATCTTGATCATTGCCGAAATAAGTCACTTGCTCACTTTTTATCTGATTTTGAAACGCGTTAGAGCCCGTATTCGATTTTATTATCTTCAAATCCGTATATTGGTCTCTCTTGGGTATTTTGTCGTATATATAACTCTCAGAGTTATTCAACGAGACCTTGGAATTCGATCGGTATAATTTATTTTTATCCGATTCTTGCTTATTACGGACAGTTTCTTGATTGTCATTAGCACGATGATTCAGTTCCTGAGTTTTGTCGCTGAATTCTTCCTCAGCGTCTTTCACTATGATCCTCAGCTCCTCGATCACGTCGTCTATCGTTGTTTCCTGATCGTTGCTTTGCACAGGTGAGGCTTTCTGCCGATTGATTCTTACTTGATGCTTCGTATCTTCAGGACTGCTGGATCTCTCCGAAGAGCTGATACCTTCATCCTCCGCGTTCGAAGATACTTTCGGGCTTTTAGCAGCAACAAGAATCACCGGCGCGGATTTATCTCGTTCTTC
Source organism: Trachymyrmex septentrionalis (assembly GCF_001594115.1). Classification (NCBI taxonomy): domain Eukaryota; kingdom Metazoa; phylum Arthropoda; class Insecta; order Hymenoptera; family Formicidae; genus Trachymyrmex; species Trachymyrmex septentrionalis. Next base: position 2,352,736 of record NW_017305179.1, read on the forward strand.
CAAGTTGCAGTCATTTCGTTTCTCCAATTGCATCTGCAAAAGCGACACTTTTTTGCTGAGTACCCTACAAGTTTCTTCCGCACGCGTCACCCTGCGCTGCAGAGCGTCCACGTCGACACAGTTGTGCGCCCATCTCTGAACCTCCTTGTGCAGTAAATCAGTTAAAGCGTCCTCTTCGCGTCCGTCAAATTCCCTAAGCCATTCCTGAAGTACCTGCGGCTCTAAACCAGCTTCGCAGGCTTCAGCCTAAAAGAAAGCGAAATATTTGTATCCCTCATATGGAAATAATGGAGACTACATATCCTTGTTATCCGATATATCGGACAAAGGCTTTAAATGTAAATAGTAAGACTCCAAACAAGGAGCAATTTTCAGCTTAATAGTCATCAAGATGACAGCTATTTAGTTTCCCGATTGTCACTCTGGACGTGAAAGGATTGCAGGAAACAAAAGTAAAAACAAAATGAATATGGTGGATATATTTTACAGTATTTCTTACCTGAATGTACAACTTGGTTTGCGTACGGGGTGCAGATTTCAGAAAAGCGTTTAGAAACGAAACTCCTGCAACCCTCAACGCGATGGCTGCTCTCGGGGCTAAAAGAGCGCCTGCTAAAAATCGAAATCTCCCTCCTTCCCCGTATTTGAGTCTCAGAGTCGATACCGCTTCCGAAACAGCCGCGTGTCCGCCTGGTGCTTGGCACACTTTCGTCAAGAGCTGCAATGAAGTATATTCTTTTAGAAAAGAAAATATAATGCTGAAGATATCGACGATGTACGTTTGCTGAAGGAAAGACAAACTTGAAATATTTGTCGAAACATTCACGCGGGAGATAGTGTACTTGGGACCTGATTATTTATTATTTCGCCACTATAAATGGACGATTCTTATTATACAATTGTAGATTTACAGAATTTGTGTGATCACGCGCCGTGTAATTATCTGCCTCGACTAGACAACTGCTGATTGTACCGCACGATATCCGCTCGCAAGGTATACACATCTCGAGAGCCGGAAAATAAAAAAAAAACCGATCCAACGTCATCCACGTAACGTGCGGGTATATACTAGTAAGTTTGTAAACGGAGCCAATGCTCTCGATCGAATAACATTCGGCGGATAAACGATAAAAACTGGTTTCGTCAGCACTGGTGAGCACCTTCGAAATAACGGCGCCGCCGCCTGTCGAGCGTATCTCCTCGGCTCGAAACACGCGTTTACGACTCCGTCTTGACGGCCAAGGAAAAAACTACCAAATTACCGGGAGCATTAACTTATCACGTAAGACGAAGTGACCCACTAGCACTTTATTTCATTGGTAACTGTAATTTCTTTATTTCCTTCATGAGTGAATTTTTATCACTCCCGTGTGTAAGTATATCGAGTTACTGTTATCATAATCGTATATCCGTAACCGCGATTCGCATCGAGGTGTAAACACTTCAAGTAGCGCAATTAAAAGTTATGACGACGTCTCGATAGATATTCTAGATCAAAATAGACGTCACTATTGTTTTCTGATATTAATCCGCTACTTGAGACGAGCAGTGTTTCGCTTTTATGTGCAGAAAATTAAAAATAAATTTATTATTATAAATGTACGTAATTGTAATTAATGAAAAATGTAAAAAAAGTCCATCAGACTACATCAGCTATTCGGATGCACAAAAATTCTTTACTTTTCGTGTGAATGTAACGAAACAAATAAAATATACGTTTCAACCCCTCAACTCGGATCCTTATCAATATAGAATATAAATCGAAATTACATAATTAACAGAAATTCCAAGATGATTCCCGACAATTAGTCCGTTCTTCTTTATCCAAATGCCAAATTAGCTATGTAATGAATAGTCCAATGATTATTAAAATTATTACATTATACAATAATAATATAAAACTTCGTATATTGAATTGAAGGGTTGAAACGTATATTTTATTTGTTTTGTTACATTCACACGAAAAATAAAGTATTTGTGTGCATCCGAATGGGCTCTGATGGGCTTTTTTACATTTTTCACCGATAGATTCTTTCGAGCCTCATTATATAATATTTGTTCAATTGTTAAATCTCATGTATATAATTTTTATTAATTATACACTTATATATATATATATACGAGTACTTAGCAAAAATATATTGGATCTGGAGATGCAAACTGAGGAGCTAAGAAAATGATATCGCGAAAGGGGCAGAAGAATCTCGCGGAGAATTTCACGACAACGTGCCGACGTTCGCGCGACGCGTACACACGCAGTAGCTCTGTAATCGATTCTTTTCACATCTAACGGTATCGCGACGCTTCGCGAGCGGAAGTGACGATTGTTTGTACCTGAAGAGCCAGAACTCGGGACCGGTTGAGGCTGCTAGTCAGACAGACCGCGAGAGCTAGGAGGCCGGGTTGCGCCTGTACTAATAGCCGCGGTGCATCGGCGCATCGTTCGCCGCATGCCGCCAGGCATTCCACGCACCCCAATTCGTCCAGGGCAGCCCTTCTGGTACCGATCCTTGGCCCGGTCTGCCCCGAATTCGGGGGTGAGCTTTGAGCCAGTTGAACGCCGCGCAAAGTTTCCAACAGCAGGGTCATCCCATCCGCCGGCGGCGAGGCGAACTCTTGCACGAAGCTGCGAAAAAAAAAAGAAGTCGCGACTTGACAGTATTGACTTGAGAATATTCGAACATCTCGTATAATCGTAATGACACGGCGAGATTTTCTTATTTTTAATACTTCCGCGTTCTTCACATCTGTGTCGCCCATCGTTTTTATTATCTTGTACTCACTGCGTGATCATCATATATTTTCTCGCGAGTAAAAAATGGAAATTCAATTGTTAAAAATAGAAATACCGTTTATGCGTGTGATATCTATAAAGAATGTACACAGACGTAATACATGCACACAAATTTCTTCGAGTAAATATATTTTAACATTATTGATTAAAAGTCAGAACAAGAAGGAGAGAAAATCAGAATCTATATCTACATAATTATCTAATATACACACATATTCAACTCTTTTTGGATTCTTCTCTTTAGTAATAAGATTAAAGTCACTGATATATATGGCACGTCAAAATAAAATGGATTTAAAAAAAATCAAAATTTAAGAAACTAATTTTTCGGCTCAACATCTCGCGGGGAAGTGACAGATAAAGAGATTCGTGCAGAATCTCGTAGAGGAATTAGAAGGCATTTTATTTTTCTAAAAGAAAAAAAGATACGCACAAATAATCTATTTTTCTCTTAATCAGCGAATGATAGAAGTAAGAAAACAAAAGATCATCTCGCAACAAGCTTTGGAAAAATTTTTTAATTGTAAAAAACCTGTTTAATACTAGAAAATACATAGAAATGGAATATACATAAGCAACTCAGTCGTTCTGCATATTTGAATCATGACTCTGCCATTGAACGTACATCATTTCAGATATTAAATGTTTACGACTAAGAAGATTTCTCATCTAAACTTAAACATACCGGTAGTTACGCCATTGAATACAGGTTTGTAATAACATTCTTATGTTTTGAATAAAAATCGTCACATAAGCGTTGAAGATATGAAAATATAAAGAAAAAAGATAGTAATTACATAATTACGGAGCTTCTCGCTCGACAAGAAAACCGATCCGGTTTATGCGCGTGTAGCTCGGCGAGTTTTTTTTTCTTTTTTTTTTTCTCCTGAGATTGTCACCACAAGAGCGAAGAGAGCAACTTCGTGATTGAACGAAGGAATCGATCATCATCGCTCCTGAATATATTAACAAAGACATTACAAGAGAGACCTGTCCAAGCTGTTGCGGGACAGCTTTTTCATCACTTGTCACTCGATAAGAATCAAAGTATCATTTCCTCGAATACTATCAATTATATAAGTTATATTAACATTATTGAAAAAAATTAAGGCTTCCTCTTTCTCTGTCTACATCTCTCTATAAGACTGGCTACAGAGAAATAAAACTCATCTCGTCTAACTTAAAACAAATGTTATTACCGAATAGTTAGTAGATATTTTAAATCGCCAACAGTTGAAGAAAAAGGCTCGACGATTTTTGTGACGACATGATTCTTCGTCGATTTGATCGCGTTCTTAATTTTACATATTATATAATGTTACAAATCGAGCGTTATTAGCGTTTCTCTGATCGATCCGTGAGTGTCCTTTTACGAAGTCTTTATACAATTCAGCAGGAGCAACGTGAGATGGTTTCCCTTTACAACTACCCGCAACGCCTTAAGGTAAACAGGTGTAAGGATGGGAAAGTACACGTTATACCTGTCACGCAGTGACAAGTCCATACTCGTGCGAGTATTCGCAATTTTTTCCGATTTTGTGGAAATGATGCGCATCGAATCTATCGTAATTGCCAAGGTAGTTTCGAACTTCCTCCGATCGGTTTAATTTTCTTAATAGCACTGCTTAGAAGACATGCGATGGCGTAATCGAAGAGATGGCACAGAGAAGAGGCCTCTCGTCTTTGTACCTGTTACGAGAGTTATGTTGCTTGAATTGTGCACGAATAATCGCAAGTCGCATGAAGAAAATTTCTATCATTCGCTCGATTAAGAGGAAAGTAGATATTGTTGTGTCTATCTTTTTTTTTTTTATCTGTTATTTCCTCGCGAGATGTTGAGCCGAAAGGAAAATTCTGCGTTATCTTAATAGCGCATATTTTCAGCGAGGCAAACGTTCAAAGAGATTCCATCGAGAATCAAAGATTCAATCGCGAAGAATTCTATGCATTTTATCAAGCCTACACCAAATTTAGCACGAGTATCCCGTTGCATTGTCAAGCGTTGCATACAGGACCAAAGAAGGACCAGACTGTGCCTCACGTGCCACCATTTATAGCATCGTTGCGCAACATTCCGTTATTCGCCAACATGTAGCGGCAAAACGAGAGGGAGAAAAAGAAAATGATACACATAAACCGTAAATTAAGAGCCGCCATAACCAATTGACATGTTTTCTTTTGGCTAATAAGAAGCTGCGAAATCTGTTGCTGCGATATTGAAGGTAGAAATGAGCATCGAATGTTTGAAGGCAGGAGGATTAATGTACACTCGTTAAAAAAAAATAGGCCTCTACAAACGTTACGGTGGCCAATTTTTGTGGCTTTGAATATATAATACGGCATAAAGGAAAAAGATGTAAACAAATTTATATACAGGGTGTCTTATTTTAATTAACTCGCCTGAATGTCTTGATAATTAAATAAGACATTGAAATTGGGATTTTTAAAAGTTGTACAATTCCGAAAAAAATCATTTTGATAAAAAAGAAATCTTTGATAAGAAAAGAAATGACAACGTGAAATAAAACTACATCTTTTTAAGTGGAATCTTGATTTTTTTTTATAATGTAATTCTCACAAATATAAATGGCGAAACAGTGTTTCATGACAGTACCATATATACAGGGTGTTAATTAAACATGTTGCCACACTCGACAGAGCGATTCTTTGGTTTATTTCAAGTAAAAAAGTTCATATAAACGTGTGTCCTAAACGGCTTAGTTTCTGAAATATAGGTGAATGTTCGCAAATGTTTGACGAAACAGTAAATTGCGTTGGAGATATCTTCCTGCATAAATGTGCCTTGCTTCAGTTACCATTCGCACAATCGTAAACAAAGTGACAAAGTCAAAGTCAAAGCCTCCTAGATCACCAGACTTAAATCCTTTGGATTATTTCCTTTGGGGGACATCTGAGATCATTGGTTTATACCACCCCCAATTGAGAATGAAAATAATTTGAGGAATCGAATAGTTGCTTCATGCGAGGCAATACATAACGCACCTGATATCTTTGAGCATGTTCGTCAATCTTTGAGAAGAAGGCTCGATGGATGTATCATGGCGCAAGGCGGACATTTTCAACAATTCATCTAATTTGTTTTATTTCATCATCGGAAGAACTGAAGCCTGTTTTTGTTTTTCTGTTTTTAACTAGTTTTTGACTAGTTCAAGCTGTATTTCTTCCAAATAAACAGATTATTACTACACGTTTAAATTTTTTTCTTTCCGAAACTAAGCCGCTCAGGACACGTGTTTATATGGGCATTTTTACTTGAAATAAACCAAAGAATCGCTCTGTCGAGTATGGCAACATACTTAACTAACACCCTGTATATCGATTTTTACAAAATATCAAACAAAAAACAAGGTAATATGTTATTTTCATGGAAATATGTTTCTAACAGTATTACTTAAATCGTATTACTTGGAATGAAATTTATATTAAAGAAAATTAAGCAGTTAATGTTACAATAACAGTAGTTAGAGATGCTAGTGAAAAAAGATAATATCAGAATATCTTTATTTAACTTTCGCAACATATCGCCTCCACATGCTCCTTCAATTATCATGTTCGCTTGGCACATTTTCGCGCAGAAAAAAACAATCCTGAGAAGTACGCCTCGTTACCTCATCCCATGAAACAATTCCTGGCTATTGAACGAAAGTATAATCGCTGATTATTACACAATAGACCTACTAGAGTTTGCAAAACATCGAGCATTAATAAAGCTCTTAGAGAATATTTCAAGACGAATGGTTTGAATGTTATAATGTTTTAGTATATAATATATATGGCTAAGGACAACCCGGCCTTACGACGCATAACTCGCCGGAAAAAATATATCGAAATGGGCTTTGTCTAGACGGAAATTGCTATAAACAGCACACACATATGTGTGTGTGTGTGTGTACGTGAGTGACACGCAGTGAATCGAATACACGGGACATGCAAATGAGTGTTAAATGCCTCTTATATCGCTGCGGTCGACGTCTCTCGCGTTTAACGACAAAGGAAGGCAAGAGGAGAAGAAAAAGACAGCGGTTCTTCCCTCTTAACAATGGATGCATTATGTTACCGGCGTATTATGCATAATGCGCGAGGTATCGCGATACCAGAGGTATAGCGCAGTACGTGCACGAAATACAAAGGATCCGCCTTTGTTGCCCGCACCGTAAAAATGTCCACGACGACCGCGTTTGGATGCGGAGAAAACGAAAGCTTCGAAGACACGATGAGAGTGACAGTAAAAGAGAAAAACGAGCGTGATGCAGCCGCGACATTCGTGCCAAAACATATAAGCTATCTTGATATTATTAAGTGTCGTAGGCTGGTATTCATAGCCCATTCTTATTTCAAGACCGTCTTAAGTAATGTTTTAAGATGCTAATACGGCCGTCTGATTGGTCTTTGACATCTTAAGACTGTACTTAAGGCAGTCATAAATATAAGAATTGTGTGTGTGACTTATGAATTCCGGCCACAGATCCACGTTCAGTCTTTTCTTCCTATCTTAAAATAATTTTTATGTTTTCTCATTTTTTTTTTTTTTTTTTTTCCTTATATTGTGCAGTTTCTTGACAATTAGCATTTCGTGTAAGGATCGAGATAGTGCATAACGAAAAGATAAATTGACTGGATGAAAGCGAGCAACTTATATTCCAAAAGAATATGTATCAAGATTAGCCGACAGAAACGTATGGATCACCGAGCAGCACATGGCGCATGAATATTGATAAAGCATAAAACGTTCATGATAACGACAATATATTTTGATCGCGATGGATAAACCCAATATTACATGTACAAATGCATGCTACTGTATGTATATAATTCATGGAAGTAACATCTACGATACATTCCTATATGTGCTAGTTTATTTTTCAATGTTATTATACTCATCACGACGAAATGACGTTTTCACATAATTAGCTCATTATGACTTTATTTTCAACAATCTTGCATAATTTTTTTAATTCGAAGTATTGCACAATATTGATTTGATCAAGTTGTTATATGCTTCATTACGATTTTAAATCCGTTTTATATTATTTAAAATTTCTGTGAAATCATATATATATATATATATATATATATATATAATAAAGTCACAGAAAAATTGAATAAAATTTTATTAATTAAACAGATGTAATAATTAAAAAAAATATTTTTTTAGATTTGCCTTAGTAATATTTAATTGGTTATATTAATTTCCATCTCTATTTTTGAAATTAATTTTTTACTTAATTCAATATACGAGAACAATATATTGTAGATAGATATGTTAATTAAATATATATAACTCGCCGATATATATAAACGATATGCGGATAGAGTTAACTATAATCATAATTGAACGATCTAATGGACAAGATATGCGTACATTCATCACTTTGAAGAATGAAGAAACTAGATACACATCGTAGAAAACTATTGAAATATAACCAGCGAAGAATGGACGCTTAAAGAGGCAAACAAGCGTGCGGCAAACAATGACAAACGTATCGACGTGCACCGCGCAAAAAGACGGCAACAGCGGTGTCTGATATCGTGCGAGAGAAAAAAAGAATTTCCTCGTTTTTCATCACGCGTGCAGTAGGAAGCGGTTATGCATTCGTTATTACGCCAAGCGGAAGCACCTGTGGACTATGAGTGTACGGCGGGTTCGGTGCCCGGTCGAGGCTTCGCCTTCGAGGCGACTAATACTTGCTCGGTGTGCGAAAGGGAGCAAAAAGGGAGAAAAAACGGCCGAAAGATTTTTGTTTTTTTTCTTCTTAGCCTGCTCCTTAGTATATTTTTATATATTATATTTCTTCCATTAACTAATCAAGATGATTTCTCGGAGACTAACCAGAGAGGCGATTCGTTCTGCTTGTAATAATCCTTCATTGAGACTTCGTATATTCGCCACCTTCGTTTCTTACTAACATATACACATTTGCGTGCGTTTTTCTTTCTGTGTTCACGACTGCGTAAAAAAATACATCACGTTACGATATCTCCTCTATCGGATTACATATATGCAAATTTTATCGCTTAACTACATCTAATTAAGAAAAGAATTTCATTAAAAAAAGAAGTAAGAATGTGTGTGTGTGTGTGTGAGATTTTCTAATAAATAAAATTTGAAAGATTAAAAAAAGCAAATTTGATTCATAGTTTTTCTATTCTATTATATCATAAACAATTTTATAATTGTAATATTTCTACTTTTATATATATATATAATTAATTAAATAAATTTCACACAC
>NW_017305179.1:2362281-2376947 GCF_001594115.1 Trachymyrmex septentrionalis
TGAAAAATATAAAAAAGCCCATCAGACCCTACATCAGCTATTCGGATGCACAAAAATTCTTTATTTTTCGTGTGAATGTAACAAAACAAATAAAATATACGTTTCAACCCTTCAATTCGGGTCCTTATCAAATAAAATATAAATCGGAAAAACATAATTGACAGAACAGATTCCAAGTTGATGATTCCCGACAATTAGTATATATATATATATACTCGTATATATAATTAATACATTAATTTATTAACGGTATGATATTATTAATATATGTATATTATATATATCTATCTATCTATCTAATCCACATAGAATAAAAATTTTATTGATGGAGAATAAATATATTGTCTCGTAAAACTAGTACCGTTATGGATGGAAATACATGGAAGTCTACTTAAGGATTCATTTCTGTGTGAGCCATACGTACAACGAATCCATGAAAATACAATTAGGAGCTCTAATAGGGCTTCGTTGTGAATGATACACCTGTCGTTTTAGCTGTTTCGCCAGGAAAGACGGAAGATGTGCAGCTCGGCCAGATCGATTTGCAGCGGTGTGCCACTATACAGTTAGCCGTAATATCGGCATTCGGTTATTCGAAGCCGCTACTTACGGGTTATCCGCCGACATCGAGAAGCGCAACGTATTATAACTCATTTATCTGGGACATTCTCGTCCGCCATATGACGCACGTGTACAAGCGGAGGATAGAGCCATCAACATTCGTTCTTTAAAACATGCCGTACCAACGACAGACTGTGGAAGAATTTAATACTGAGCGCACCGTCTTTAATCATCTGCCAAGTTAACGGATTCGCGCTCTTCTATCCGTCTTCTCTCTCTCTCTCTCTCTTTCTCATGAAACAAATAGCAGATCATTTGCGCCAGGATACATCGTAATTTTTCAAAATAACTACGAAATTGCACTCCCGAGTGGCTAAGCGAATCGATCATCTAGTTATAAGTTAGAATATTAAAAAGTAGGGGGAAAAATGAATTCAGCGGTTTAGGCTACTGTATATTAAAATTGTTATAATTAAACATGATTTGTGCCAGGAATAAGATTATTGCGATTTCATTATTACGACCAATTAGGTAGCTCTTACTGCTGCGATAGGTACTACAAATCAATATGAATAAACGTGCCTCGAGCGTCTCGACGCGAGACAAACATCATCGATCTTCCGACTAGCGGTGTGCGGCATTGACAGGCAGGAAGAAAAATTCTAACGATAACGCGCGATTCTTAATCACCTTCGGACTTAACAGGCGTGAACGTTGCACACGGTTGCGCATTATGCCTTCGGCATCATCACTTTTCTAATCGTGTAAATAATTTTTATGACGTATCAGTTTAGAATTGTGATTAATTCTTCAGACATCTCGCTTGTTGTGTCAAGTGTACAACACAAGAAATATATATATATATTTATCTATTTAATTAATTTATTTCTATGCTAGATATTCATTTCCGAACATTGTCCTTTCAAAATGTACAAAAATTCTTGTAATCAAGTCGTAAATCAAACGATTAGTGCCGCGATTAAGAGGAAAGTAGTTTGCCAGAACGTTTCGTATATTGGTCCATCTTTTATTTCTCCGTGAAAAGAAAACTGTAAAAGGTAACTGTAAACTGATTTTGCGTACGTTTCTTTTTTTTTTTTTTACATTCGACGAATATTCAATGGATGATTTCTCTTATTCGTGCCCACTTCCAGGAATATCATTTTTAAGATACAACTCGAAATAACAAAATTTTTAGAAGCATAAATCGTGGGAATTTGAATTTTCGCACACGGAGGATCTAAGTTTTTTTTTTTTTTTATAAATTTAAATGCTTAATTTTTCAATTTATACTTTGCAACTCTCGCGAGATTAATATCTTTACATCTCTCTCGTCATTAGTTCCACCTAGGGAGCACGAACAGTAAGTGTTATTATAATCGTTCACAAATAATTCATATTTCATACTTCCGCGTGCGTTTCTCGCGCGTATCTGCAGAAATTTGCTATTCCGAGAATATGAGAACTAAACTAATCTCCGTGTTACAAAATGAATAGTAATCACTTCCTGTAGAATTGTTTTTTATAATCGTCTAATAATAAAGAGATGCGTTACAGACGTTACGTACGACATTGTAAAAGGAATTTGAAAAATCTTTGAAAACTTATCCTTTGAATCTTGATTTCTCATTTTGATATCCTGCGTGTGGCGCGTTTAGAAACTAATTTATAACTGTGAACGTAAATCAAATGAATCTACAAGCACATAGATAATTACATTAGGAAGCGGCAAGAATCAATCTAATTATTTGTTAATGACAAGTGATTAATTAGATCGGTACTAACCTGGGAAAGGCAAGTCTGAGGTCGGCTCTGAGTTTATTTAACAGCTCGCTGACCGATGTGAATTGTCTCAAGGTCATCTCGCCACTTCCGGATGCGTAACCGGAACTCGAACTGGTTGTCGACGGCAAAGTACCTTGAGAGTCTTGAACGGTTCCTAATGGGCGTCTTCCCCATCGTCTCAGCGCGATTGCGTAATCTTCGGCATTATACGTGGGTGGCCTCAATCGTTCCTGTGCGAAAACAATTTGATTAGCTAATTAGCAAGGCTCTTTAAATGATTTTATTTTCATGCAATATTAATTTATATAATTAATAGCATTTTCCATTTACATTGAGAGTGGCATTATATTATATTACGATTCCTTCTGTGATGAATGTATTGTACAATACGAAATGAAACTTTTTTAAAACCATTGAAATTACAATGACGAAATGAAAAGTAATCATCGTTTAAACTTCGTCGTCTTAACCTAAAGAGTTAATTTATTAATCTATGCAGAATTAGCGTCAAGGTATTTTATACATACTTCACTCGAATAAATCTCAAGGAGCACACGAATTATTATTGGCCGCTTACACGTATGAAATATTTATGTCGAAAGGTAGAAAGATATCTACGGTTAATTTCAGGGCGCTTTCAACCATAAATTGATAGGATCATAGTGATTATCGCCTTTTCTCGCTAATCATAAGTTGCAGCCGGTAGCTGGATGCTGCTACGGGAGGAGAATAGCTACGTTGATGAAACTAGAATCGATAATTAAAACCAATCGTTTGTACAGTTTGATTTTTCTGTCAATTACAAATATAGATTAAATTATATTTAAACAAATTTATATTTTACGTTAAAAGGTTCTGGACAAGTGTAAGAAAATTACAATATAAAACAGAAAATGCGTCTAAAATTTCTCTACATGACGAATAAATCTATTACGCAATAATGTATGTCGATTCGGATCAATATCAAAACTGAAATTATGTACTGATCGTAATAGTATAAACTTATGTGTGGATAAACTCATTCTATTATAGTTTTGTGATAATAAAAAATATGCATATAAATCGTTTCCTACTTTCAAGTATTTCAGGAGGAAAGCGATTCTAATGATGCTTTCTTGTTAATATGTATGTATTGCACTTGAAGCGAACAAATTACGTAAAAATTAATTTACTTTCGTGCTTACGGTTAATGAAGAATGTATAAATTATGGAACAATCCGCTATTGACGCACACGGAAGCGGTATAAATGTATAAAATTATTCAAATGAGTCAATTACATTTAGAATAATTCCCGTAAGCTCGTTACAGTTATTCTATTTTAATATAATTTACACTTATTAAACGATAGAGCGAGGTTAAGGAAACTGTCAGTTAAATAAACTATATCAGAATATATATTCCAGAATAAAAATGGTTTTCTCGTCTTTTTGATTCGCGCAAATAAAAAGCAGATACATTCGTATAGAGAAATGGTATGAGTAAAAAATACAGACGCATTTTGCTCTAGATGGTTTGAAAGAAAAATAAGAGGAGGAACGAAATAAGAAAGGAAATCAGGAAACCCTCCATATTCTTGCGGTCATGCATCTCGTCTGTAAATGCCGTATTATTGCACAGCGACTGCATTCATTCGCGGTTGTGGTACGCGAGTAAATAAACACTATTTACAAATGAGAACGGAGAGCACAATGTAACTGTGAGAATATCTTGATATAATTTCTTAACGTCGTTTATATGCACCGGTCTACCTGATCAATCACTGATGCATTAATTTTTTTCCCACACACACACACACACACACACACACACACACACACACACACACACACACACACACACCGTCCCCAAGGTAAATATTCTCTCTTACCTATTTTGCATTGGATTTTTATAATATCGATTTTATTCAGCCAATTTGTAAGATCATATGTAAAAATGGAAGATCTGTAACGGATGCAATGATATTATTTATGAACGAAATTGCAGCGATACGCATCCACACTGTTCCAACGTATCCAACAGTTTTGCAAAACAGTGCAGCTTACGTATGCGATCGTAAAAAGTTAAATACTTTTCGCGGGAGAAAAATTTGATGGGTTTTTTTTTTAGAAAATATAAATTCAAATCTATTATACGACGTGAGAGGATCATTAGCACGATCAATCATGCTCAGTACTTGTTGCTATTATCTAGAAACATTCATGATTGGATCTCGTTACAACGAGATACGACGCGTGCCGATGTTGTCGTCGTTTTAGCTTTACGTGACATCGTGACGATGAAAGATAAGGTTCCATAGCAATTACGATCATAAATATAATTTACTTATTAATTAACTTACGGAGATGTGCTCGCGTTTTATGTCGGGAAATGGATTTTTCCCCGCTCACCCTCCCCTCTTAAAACTCAGAGTGAAAAAAAAAACCCAATGCTGGCGTACGCCTCTTATAAAACTGATGATTTATTGAAAGTCTTAATAACAACGCTTTCGGTACGCCATCAGTTTTTTTTATTCTTTTTACGAATCCCTTCCGCAATTTAAGTGAAATCGCCGTCGAGACTTTCCCGCAACGATGGAACATCGTATGTTATATGTCTGCGCACACGATATCTCGTCACAGTCGATCTAATTTCGAGTTCGTCCACGATTTCCATTTTCATCCGACGAATTGAGCAATTTCTTAATATTCGCTTTGAATAAAAGCTTTGACTTTCACATGCGTTAAAGTGAAACTACTTCAACGTGTATTCGGCGATACCTTTTGGTTGAATTAACACGCAACAATAAACCGATAAAACATAATTATCTTTATCTTGACATATTTCAGTTGATCTGGGCCCGGTAAAATAACCGATACAACTTTGATTTGAAATAAACAACGTAAGATAAGTTTCAAAAACTCATTTAAAATATAAAATCGTAAAAGTCGGTAAAGTAATACTGATACGACTTATTTGAAATAAAAAGTATAAAATAAGTTTTACAAAAACTTATTTAAAATATTAAATAAGAAATATTAAATAACGTTTTAATTTTTTTCTTTCTTCATTTAAAATATATACTTTTCAGAAATTTATTTGAAATAAGACCGAGCCCTGAATTACTAGTTAGAATACGAATTATTATAAATTAGAAATTTCAATAACATGGTTAAGATCCGCTAATGATCGCGATTGAAATATTAAGACATCTACACTTGATTAAAAAAAAAAAAATCACGGAAATTGATGTTTATTCTGTAATCGTATGTGATAGTACGAGATATATGCTATCTCATAATATAAATAACGAAATACTGTAAGTAGCAGGAAAGACATGCAAGAATATTTATGAGATAGGCGTGTGCAATATATAATCAAGCCGTACATATGCACGTATGCCGTTAGCGACAAGGTCAAGGTGAGAAGTAACTTGCTACTTTAGCTTGAAAGGGCAATTCTATTCTCTTATATTAATATTCTCATTCTTGTCACATGCGCGAGCCAAGTCGAGGTGATGGAGTTCTCACGGTGTAGAGCGAAATAAGGATCGGTCGTTTTGCCGGTCCAGCCTGTCTTCTGTGTATATTTACTCAAAGTTGAAAGATATGCTAATCGGAAACATCCTGTCGTGGTCGTCGTATGCATGGAACGGCCGTTAACGCGACTCCAAAGTTATATCATAAAGCTTCCGCGCCGTTTACATGCCTTTTACATGCCGGCAAGCCAACACGCGGACAATTGCGTTAGCGTATTTGTTACACAGTTATCTACTTAACGTTGTCTCTGTATGACACTACCTTTTCTGGTTGCGGTCCCCATGGTTTCACAACCAGCAGCTCCTCCTCCGCATTGGGCGCCATGTCCGATTCGCTGGAAAATCACAAATTATTCACAAATTAAACGGGGGTTACTCTTTTGATTTAAGAAGAGATTATCGTATTATTTATTTTAAAAACACTATATATATATATATTTGAGATTAAAAATCTGTTACAATTACAAAATACGTGCATTATTAATGAGACAAAGTTTGACTATGTTCAGTAGAAAAAAAAGGAGTTTTACAACTGTTGTCAAATCTTTTAAAATATTAATCTTACTTTTTCGTTATAGTGTTCTTAGAGTATAAAAGGAGAATAAAAGAAAAAAAAGAAATAAACGATTCATGTTTCGATTTATTTTTTTTCCACTATAAAATTAGCAATTTGATAACATTTGCTAGCATATTTTTCGATTTTTAATACACTTCCATCTTTGTCAAGTATATTTCTATTCATGAACTATTGTAAAGAAATATATTTGGCACCCACATTTTAATCTACGCGACCCCCCTACGTGACCCCCCCCCCCCCCCAACTGCTGAAAAAAAATTAATTTATTTTGAAGTATAGGGCAAAGAGAAATTCTATAACATGTCGCTTCCGACAATTGAATATGGCTACTGCAATGAAGAAACGGAAGTGACACTCTTAGCGCGTCGAATATCGAATAAATACGCGGGACAAAAGAAATGTCAGGACAGGTGGCACCGTGATCGATCTTGAAAAGTTCTACTTGAAAAGTACGCTTCTCCACTTTTTGTGCAATCGATGAATCGCAGAAAATGTTGCATTTAATTAGAGAGAACCGTGCACATCGCACCGCGTACTCGCGCTGTCGATCGTCCGCGCTGTAGAACGACTCCGCGGAATTTGCTTCGTGGTATTTTCAAACGGTACCTCACTCACGCGGTGCGTTCCGCCAGAACGGACGGCGATGGCGCGCACCAGCTCCGTATGCGTTATTCAGTCATTGTAACCAAAATGGAAATTTTCATTTCACACTACGTTCTCTACTCTCCATTCGATTGTTGGAATATTCATTTATATTCTTACGCGCAGAACATATATTTCATATTTCAAGTTTCTGAACTGAATGATACGGTTTTCATGCGGTTAAATGTGTGTCTCAAATTTATGGATTAAGTTAATCGCAGAAAGATACGAGTTAATGTCTGAAAGAGGGCTCAATCTGGTAGCCGGAACTTGTAATATTTGAATTTAAACTGAGTTTTTTATTTTTTTTTTTTTTCAATCTTACTTTTCTTTATTTAACAAATTGAAGGACTCTTCCTATACAAAATGAATAACAATAAATAAAGGGCAAAGTAAGAGCCAACAGATTTCTTTAAAAAACAAGTCGTCTAATTAAAAGAATAAATTACAAGTAAAGAAAAATAAAATTGAAGAAAATATATAAATAATAAAAAATGAAAAATGAAAAATCGATAAAAACTCAGTTAAAGTACAAATTACATTTTCTTTATTTATAATTTAATTTTTTTTTAATTGTGTGACCATTTAAAAAGTGTGCTTGACTCTTACCATACTTTGCCCTTTATTTATTGTTATTTATTTCATTTATGTTCTTTCTCTCTCGAGAAACATATGCATACGTAATACGTCGAGAGATCCGATCGCAAAATATGGAAAATATGCTGATTGGTGAATTTCTCGATAAACTTTCTAAGCCTAAGAAGCTTTACGAATGTATTGTCCTTAATATTCGAAGGTATGTGCAGAAAATTCTCCGTCAGAAATTAATTCGCGTTCAGTAAAGAGAACTCTCTAATAAGAGGATCTTCCATTATTAACATTTTCAAGCTTTGTTCGAATATGTAATTTATATCGCAGCGTCACGATGATTTCGCGCGAATACATTACTCGCTGTAATAATCGCAATTGTATTAGCGCGAAAGATTCTGGTTATCGCGCGAGTAATTGCGTTTCGCACTTGCACACACCTGTCTGAGATATGCAGATACAATCTTATCCGTCGGGATAAAGGCGAAACTCTTCTTACAAGCCACTCTGGCATTTCACGGTCCGATGCTACGTAGTGCAATGATTCTACATACATTACGAGGACAAGGACCACGGATGCTTAGTTTTGTAGGTTGCTTATGATAATAACGAGTTACGATCGTGTCGCGGTCACGATCAACCGTATGATCGTGCATCGATGCCTCGATGGCAAGCCGAGTGAATCGGAGATGTACCATGATGTTGATGGTCACGTCGTAACCTTACAAATCACCGTAACCGTAATCACCGATTCCCGTAATTCGATTTAAAGGTTACTATTCGTAACATTAGCGCTACATTACAACCGGTATATTAAGCATCACTATGAATCTTATCACGCTTACGATTTTCCTCGCTCAGACATTTTGTCACGTAACATGATTTTTATTTAGAAAAATAAACAAAATACAATACACGACATTATGCTTTCGATTTACGTATTGAAATTTTATCTTTAACCAGTTAAAGTCTCACTTTTAAAAACGTTAAATAACATCGTAAGAGATTTGTGTATTAAGGAAAAAAAGTATCATATACTCGTATTATACATATATTATTATTAATGGATAAGCAAATCTCGATACTGATTGAAATAACAAGTTATTTTTTACATTTTTTTCAATTTACTCACTAATATTGAACTTTCTATTAAATGCAATAATTTTTAAAATTCTTTACTAAAAGTCCATCGATTATATTGAAATTCTGAGAATGGGATGCTGACTTTTCAAAGATTATATACAGGTGAACGTTCGCAAATGTTTGACGAAACGGTAAATTGCATTGGAGATATCTTCCTGCATAAATATGCCTTGCTTCACGTGAGTTACCATTCGCACAACCTAGATCACCAGACTTAAATCCTTTGGATTATTTCCTTTGGGGGCTGATCAGAAATCATTGGTTTATACCACCCCAATTGAGAACGAGAATGATTTGAGGAATCGAATATTGTTGCTTCATGCGAGGCAATACGTAACGCACCTGGTATCTTTAAGCGTGTACGTCAATCTTTGAAAAGAAGGCTCGATGGATGTATCATGGCGCAAGGTGGACATTTTCAATAATTCATCTAATTGTTTTATTTCATCGGAAGAACTGAAGCCCGTTTTTGACTAGTTGTTGACTAGTTCAAGCTGTATTTCTTCCAAATAAACAGATTATTACTACACGTTTAAATTTTTTTCTTTCCGAAACTAAGCCGCTCAGGACACGTGTTTATATGGGCATTTTTACTTGAAATAAACCAAAGAATCTCTGTTCAGTACGGCAACATACCCAACTAACACCCTGTATATCACTCTTGAATGTCGCGCGTGGACATCCCTCATGTGCGTATGTACGTGCGTGCGTGCGTGCGTGCGTGCGTGCGTGCGTGCGTGCGTGCGTGCGTGCGTGCGTGCGTGCGTGTGTGGGGGTACACTTGAAACGCATACTTGGATATAACGCGAAGGAAAAGGTACGCGACGTAAGTGCGTACCTACTACTCGGAAACAGCCGAGGCATTGACCCGCGCGCGAGAGCGGTTAGTCACACATGCACGCGTGGATTACCCGATATATGTGCGTATCTACGCGTCTACCATTATCAGGTCTACCATGCCGGCACACGTATGTATGTATGTATGTATGTATCACGCGCGGTGCTTTAATAGCATTAAAACGGCCCATGCTCCTTCCACCGTATCTCTTCGCGGCTACTACCGCGCGGCCTCTAAACAATTCGCCACCGTATCCGGTACCAGTCATAGATTTCCGTAATGTACATTAGACTGTCAGCGGACCGCCGGTTATCTTGTGATTAGATACTAGATTATGACGAGAATCTCTGTGATGGAGAATCTCTCTTATCTGAAATCGTCGAGTTATTTTGTTATTCAGGAATCTTTCTTGATGGAAGTAGAAATTATGTACGCTCTTTCCTTCTCTCTCTCTCTCTCTCTCTCTCTCTCTCTCTCTCTCTCTCTCGCACACACACAAATTAAATGTTGCACGCTCTCTTTCTTCCTCTCTTTCTTCATCTATTTTGTTTCTAAATCATGTCACGTGATAAATATATCTATAGTGCGGAGCAGAAGTAGAACAAGAGGAATATTTTACTTTACAGAAAGAGATTAAGTGTTTTCTTCCAGAATGGAGAGAAATTCTGTTACATATGCGATGCACAAACGCTGTCTTCATATAGTCTCTTTTGTGTTTGTTGTAAGAAGTCCCGCTCAGTGTGTGAAGGAAAAATCTGCTTCTGACATCGAGAAGCAGTCAGATAGCTTT
This sequence comes from Trachymyrmex septentrionalis, assembly GCF_001594115.1. Taxonomy (NCBI): domain Eukaryota; kingdom Metazoa; phylum Arthropoda; class Insecta; order Hymenoptera; family Formicidae; genus Trachymyrmex; species Trachymyrmex septentrionalis. Next base: position 2,372,721 of record NW_017305179.1, read on the forward strand.
TAACTAATAAAAAAAAAAAATAATTAATACATTCAATTGTACAATGCGCGTTCTTACGTTATAAGTACGCGATGGGAGCGTGTTGCGTTTCCCGCCATGTGCATTCAGCTGATTCAGCGATGTATAAGTTACGTACGTTCTACATAGTGCAGGAATGCGCAAAGAGGCGCCGCGGCTCTTCGGGAAGACTCTTCGAAGACAATCACTACGAAATATCTAATTGCAACTGAAGAACGTAACGTCGTTCGTCTGTCTCGTTACGATGATTTGAGAAAATTGAATTCTCTCGCTTCATTCGGTCTAACCGACCTAACGTTTCTCATGTCAATTAAATCTTTACGACACTTTAGTATCAATTAATGCGACTAAAGATTGAACAAATATTCAGTGCACTTGTAATACGACAAAAAAAAAAAATATTCAGTGTAATGTGACAATTTACGAAGTAATCGAAACAAAATTTTTTTTTTTTTCCAGTCATCGTCAAATGATTCTCTTCTAGTGCCGAGATGAAAAGGCATTTTTAAACTTGCAGAGCCATCGAGAAAAGTACAGGGGAAGGCTCGTTCATTGTGTAGAAAATTGATAGGTACTGTAGAGCGTAACGAGGTGCCGCGACTCGTTAAAGCGATTATTCCCGTCTGGTCGAACTGTTGCGTAACGAAAAATGTCGGCGGATCTAATACCAGATCGTCGACTCGGTAATAACGGAGAGTCAATCTGACCGAATTTCCACTAGCAAATAACTAACGCCCAATTTCCTTCTTCTCCATTTTCTCGTTTGAGAGATTTTAATTATGTTGAAAATTCAAATATTAAAAGTGCATATTTACGCACGTTCTATAAGTCTTTCTAAGCCATTGCTCCAAATGAAAAGTCTTTCGAAAAGCCGTAAGAAATTTCACCGATCGTGGTCGATGTTTTTCACGGTTTAAGACTTAAGCTTAGGTAATGGCTTATTTGTACGTAAAAAGCCTATCGAGACCTCTGCCCAAGGGCGACTACTGTAACGACGCAATTGACAAAATGGTATCAACAAATCACCTATAGTGGAAGGAACGCTACAGATATCCGTGTTCCATGATTATTAAAGTCGAGGTCGTACTGCGCGCCTGGGTGTACAAGAAGGTTGAATACAAGAAGAGGTCATCGCTAGAACGATTGCGAGGGGGGAGCAGGAGAGGAAGACATTGTAAGCATCACGATGCTCGTAATGCTTTCCGTCGAGTGTTCTGAGCGTTCGCCGCATCAGATATCGCAGCGCGGATGAGCGGAGAAACGTTTCTCGAAGAAGACTCGGAACGCGAACGGCGAGGAAGAGGCGCCACGATCTCCGGGACCTCGGATCGTCGATCTTGACGACCATTAGCGGAATATACGTGAGTCCAGAGGGATTTTTCCGTTATGACTCTGTTCCGGGAGCTATGCACGCTGGAATGCTAACCGAGAACGCCGATGCCCGGAAATGCGGTCCGTCTTCCATACTTGATTCCTCGCCGATTGCAAAAGAAAAATACGTTTGTATTTTCCCCGAGGGGGCTGGAAAAATCCCGCAGATCCCGGAGATCGCGAGCTTTTGTGCGGCAATGTAACACTAGATTTCGCCTGTCGCTGTATATATATACGTCGAGCTTTCGCGGATTTGCCGGAGCGAGCTCGAACATTTTTACGCATGCAATTCATTCTTATAACACCGATCGAAATTATACTGATCGGGCGGTTTCTCGCGAATTAAGAATAAAATGTAAGAACTACTGTTGAAGTAACGCTGAATTTATACATTGATTTTTTATGCGTGTTTATCTTATCTTTTTTTTTACGTTTGCAACATAATATAAAGCTATTTACGCACCGAGATGTTTATACGATAACAATTGTGATATTATCCGGTATGAAGTAGCTGTACGAACTTTAACTACACCGTCATGGGATTTGTAATAATCTCACCGATTCTAAACCGATGGATAATGAATTGCCTAGAGTCATTTAAAGCGTATTAAAGTTCGTGCGTGCACGGTAGATGGTACGGAGGAAGATATCGTGCGTGGTCTACATTATGTTTATTAGATGATCAATATGGAAATAAGTCCTTCGTAATCTTCCAAGTCACGCTACATTTCTTCGTAAATCAGGGATGATTCTCGAAACGGATGATTTCTATTCCAAAACTAAGTTTCTTCTTCTTATTATTATTATTCCATATAATATGCTTCATGTCGCTTAAAAACGTCAGTTAAAGCATACACGCACCCATTACAAATATTATGACAGCTTCATAGTTCCGATATGATCCGATGGGATCGTATTCTTATCGAATACAATCTAAGCGCTTCGTTCGTCACGCATCGTAAAATGCATTAAAAAAAGGCCCGATGACCTCGATTTAGGAAGAGAAAGATTCAGGACGCGTTCAAATCAGGATCTCGAGCAGGAAAAGCCACCGGTCTCTCTCTCTATATATATGTTGATTATAGATCTCGCCCTGCGATGAATCGCTATCGTAGATGCGATTGAAGGAAAGAGAAAAGGAAAAATGTGACGACAGAGGGAGAGAGAGAGAGAGAGAGAGAGAGAGAGAGAGAGAGAGAGAGAGAGAAAAAAAAAAGAGAGAGAGAGAGAGAGAGAGAGAGAGAGAGAGAGAGGAAAAACTATGACCACTAGGACGATAATAAATGTGAGATTGGATCTGGTCATTTTATTGGTATAAAATCATTTGTCTTATTCGTGTGAAATTGCTTGAGCGAGCAACGATCCAGATTATTTGAATATCGTGTCATGCTCTTTAATTCGATCAGCTGCATGCAGACGACAAGTCTATACATAAATATATATGTAAATATATTGGGTAACACAATTTTGTAATGTTATTTATTTATTTTTTTTTTTTAAAGAGTTACTATATAATTGGGTTAGAATATAAAAAGAAATGTATATTGACAGCAGAATTCGTTCAAAATAATTCGTCTTGTTAACGTTGCTACTTACATGCTACATCATGACATAAATTCGTCGTCCAAAGACACTTTTTATCGAAAATAATCATGTGAGATAATAGAATAAAGTGATCAGCGATAATCAGCCGAGCTGCCAGGAGAAACCGATGAAAGAGACGAGACGATTATAATTTAATTATTTAACCAATAAAGGTAATGTTGTACACGTTCATCATTTTAACATTTCAATTCACATTGAAAATGATGCATGTTCTGAATGTATCGTGCAAGGTGCGTAAATGTCACCTCCATCGATCATAAAGTGATGCAAATGACAGTTGCTTTCTTGGAACGAGAGTTCTTCGATCGAGAGCAGTTTCGCGGAGAAAACGATTCATGTGTTGATGATACACGTGTGCTCACAGGAAATTGAAGTCATTAATGCCCGACCGAGAGAAACGAGTAACGCCCTATTGGTCGAGATATGAGTAGCATCGAGTCGCATCATTTTAATACACGATACTTCTTTTTAAGGCCAAAAACTTTCCACTGGAATCTCAATCGAACGCTCTTTATATCTATCCCATTTCCCCTAACGATTTCAAAAAGATTTAATTTAAATTAAAACAAAATGACAATATTGACGAATAAAAGAATGTTAGATTTGGGACAACAGTAAGTTTTCGATCAAGAGAGAAAGAGAATTTGAAGAATCGTTACTTTCGGAAAGATTCGTAAACTGCGGGGTATTATTCGCGATGAGGAACTCTTTGGAAGAAATAAGGGAGGAGAAAAGATAAATATATCGTCTGTATGTCTTCCTCATAGAAAAAAGTATATCAATCAATAAAATCGAGCGTGGAACACGTTAAAATTATTCTTATATTCCACGCATGTTCCGGAAGCTTCCTCGCAAATAAACTTGCGAGATCTAATAACGCGCGAAACTAACGTCCCGTGAAATACGCCGATTCGGATCCCGTTTCGTTTGTCACCGCTCGCCAACCGAGTGTCCATTGTAAGATCGTATGCCGTTATGAATCTCAAGTTATAAAACGGGTCCTGCGTCTGACGAGGTGCCATCCTCTTCTCTCCCTCCCCCACCCCTCTCTTGCTTCCTGCTCTCTATCTCTTTCTCTCTGGCGAAGTGTATAACTGTATCTTTTCCATGGCACATACGTGAACATCTGTGCGGCAGCGAGATACGAGAGAAAGAGAAGAAAGAAGAGAAAGAAGAGATGCTCTTCTTCGAAAAAAAAAAAAAAAAAAAAAAAAAAAAAAAAAAAAAAAAAAA
>NW_017305179.1:2377047-2379110 GCF_001594115.1 Trachymyrmex septentrionalis
CGAATTCACAGGATGACGCTCGGCAGTTCGAATTATCGCACCGAAGAAATCTAATTTACAGCGGCATGATGCGAAACTACAATTTCTCTGCACCGTTAGTCACTTCGATGCACTTCGTTTAGCAAGATGACATTTAATTCAGCACGGTGCACTCATCGGAACAATGTTGAAATTGCACCACTGCTCTATATGGTTTCACGGTTTTACCACTACGGAGGAAACTGCTCGAATACTCAGACGTATATAGCTGAGAGAGAAAAGTACTAGTCGGCAATAATATTAGGTTGAGTAAAAAGTCATCTCGTATTTTTTAGCTCAAAGTTGTATATACAATATCTTCGTCAATAATGAATGAAATTCAAATTTAAAAAAAGGGTTTTAAAGCTTGAAATCTCTACTTTTAAAAGCTTATCACATTTTTTAAGTTTATATGAGTTTGATAATTTTTACATACCAAAAACTACGAGCTGAAAAAGACGAAAAATTTTCTTCTCACTTTGTGGATTTGTAACGTGTCCAAAACGAATTTGAGAAAATTTTCGATTACCTATCGTGAAAGCTTGATACTTTCCCTACAAAATCGTTTTTTTTTTAAATATTCCTACGACTTTTCATTACTGAGTTATCGCGGATTAAATAAAAGAATTATTTTGACTTTAATTGCTCATAACTCCATTAAAAATTGTCGTATCGTATAATTGAAAAAAGAGATTTTTAAAGCTGAAACTTTACTCTATCAAGATATATTGATATTGTTGGTAAGAAAGTAATTGCGGTTTTTACTGATAGATGTCTTTTAAAAAAACGCGATGACTTGTTACTTAACCTAATATTATATTATATTTTCATATACTTGCATTCATTGATATAACAGTCACGTGGAAAAGTAACACTGCAACAGAGGTAATTACGGAGAGAGATGCGTTTGAACGGGTGGTTAATTGCGAGAGACTCCCATCGGGAATGCGCAACCACGTGCGGTAGCAACGTTATTATTCACCTAGTGGCATAACGGAACGCAATAATTAACACCGATGCAGAATCATTGGCTAAACGCATGGTAATAAAATCGACCGTGCTGGCCCCCGTACGCGAAACTGTAGCTGCGTGAGAATACATTTAGTAATTGCGATGACTATACCGGGGATAGAGGGAAAACGCTTTCTAGCGTCTGCAAGATTGTTTCGCGCGAATTGCACAACATACCTACTTGCGATAAATTAGAAGTGAAGTAACGACGGGACTAATTAACCAAGCAGTAGATATCGCGGCGCGGAGTCGTCACGAGACAAAGGTACTTGTTATAACACTAGGTACTACGACCGATCGGGTATACGCGATGTTAAATATACGACATCTTTATTCATTCAGTAGATTCGTCTGTATTATTGCAATCGTATATTGATCTTGAATCTTACGGAGCTTTTCTAGTGGAAATAATTAATATCACGGCAACTCCGCAACGCGACGAGAAGTGATGTTTTGTAAACGCAAAGTCGTTTCCTCCGACACGAAAATAGATTGTGCGTTTGTTACAATCTGCACGTAAGAATCTTTATTTAAGACAAAGTACCTAAATAATATGGTGCTTTTTTGAAAAAGTTGTTTCTCTTTCGCAATCCTTTGGATCATTTCCTTTGGGGGCATCTGAAATCATTGGCTTATACCACCCCAATTGAGAATGAGAATGATTTGAGGAATCGAATAGTTGCTTCATGCGAGGCAATACGTAACACACCTGGTATCTTTGAGCGTGTTCGTCAATCTTTTGAGAAGAAGGCTCGATGGATGTATTATCGCGCAAGATGGACATTTTCAACAATTCATCTAATTGTTTTATTTCATCGGAAGATCTGAAGCCTGTTTTTGTTTTTTTGTTTTTGACTAGTTTTTAACTAGTTGAAGCTGTATTTCTTTCAAATAAATAGATTATTACTACACGTTAACATTTTTTTATTTCGGAAACTAAGCCGTTTTAGGACACATGTTTATATGGACTTTTTTACTTGAAATAAACCAAAGAATGGCTCTGTTGAGTATGGCAACATACTTAACTAATACCC
>NW_017305179.1:2379210-2388393 GCF_001594115.1 Trachymyrmex septentrionalis
TCTCGACTTAGACAGTCAATTACACAAGAATAGAAAAAACAGAAACATATAAGTGCCGGAAGTGACAGCTTGTTCATGAAAGCGTCACATCATCTGCAGATTTCATCTTGAATCGAGATTCTCACATAAATTGCAATAAATTGCACAAGAAAGGATACATAAAATCTAAATAAATCAAAACACGATTATAACAATGTAATCTAATTTATTCGGTGAACAAATGAATCTATGTAATACATTTAACATTATGCATATTATCACAATACTTAATGTAAGTACCTTTCTCTAAAAAGTAACACAATTTCCCATGTTGCTTCATATATCAATCATATATTAATCACGTAAAAAAAAAAATAAAAAAAACGTGTCACTTGTCAACTCAATCTAATTCGATGATACCGTAGACTCGGTAAAATTATCGTCGACTGTCTGAGGTACCGTCGGATCGTCCGTACTGTGTGTATATAGAAATCACACTCGTGAGAACTCGGTGAGAATCCGGTTTCGTGTCAAAGGAAACGATTTTGCGTTTACAAAACATCGTTTCCGTTGCGTTGCAGCCGCCGCAGTTGCGTCGCGCGAGTACACCTTTGTTCCTCAAACTCGAAACAAAGAGCGAGCGAGCGAGCGCCGCGCGCTCGTCTACGCGCTGTGAGCGGTCCTTTAAGTTGCTCCATCGCTTTCACGGAGGAATTCCAAGTCGCGCCAAGTCGTGCAACGGGCATGGAATGCGAAGATGGTAGTCTGCATATATGTATGCATCGGTAGAAATTCAGGCACGCCTGAGCCAAGCCGATTTCCGATCCAACGCAGCGTTGCTCTACGTCCGCGCATCACGGCGTCGCGACATGTGTTTACACCCACGTGACGCGTTTACGCTCGTCACGCGGACGACGACACGGAGGCGTAAGGATCGGGATGTGACTCGCCGTGATTTATAGTAAGATCCTGACGAGGATATCTACTTGCGATTGTCCAAGACGCGCAGCATCATATTTCGTCTCATTATATACGTATAAAGTTCCTTCTTCAAAACCTTTTCCATTCGTACGCTTCTTTTTTTTCTCTCTCTAGCTTATCCCACTGCTTGCGGAGAGTTTACTTGAAAATAGATAATAATTCATCTTGAATAAATATATAACTAGAGATTTCTTGGAAAATGAATAATTGAAGTTGCCGGCTCTCGAGGTATAAAATAAACAATTGGTGACAAAAACGGGCAATTAAGAGCCTAAATTCGGGCAGTAATTGGAGCGATTATATTAACATATTGTATATTTCTTAATATTACACATGTATATAACAAATACCGAACGTTTCGGTTTAATTCAAGCCATCTTCAGCAGTCTAGTATAATACAATCTCTTGATAAATAATTCGAAGCATCTTAATAGTCTTGTATAATACAATTTCCTTAATACAAATCAAAAAGTCTCAAATCGAAGTAATCGAATGCAGCATCATATTTCGTCATTATATAAATATATATCATATAAATTTCCCTTTTCCAAACTTTTCCCATTCGTATGCTTCTTTCTTTCTCCTTAGTTTACCCCTTTGCTTGCAGAGAATTTACTTAAAAGTAAATAATAATTTATCTTGAATAAATATATAATTAGAGATTTCCTATTTTTCCACTTGCACAATTCTATGTATATGCAATATTGTTTTTCGTTTTTGTTATATAATGCGATAATGCGACAACAACAGACCTGTCAGATAACAAAATTCCAATTTTAATTCTTTCTCTCTTTCTTTTCAATTCGAACTTTTATTCTCGTCTCTCGCGATTAAATTTAAGAATCGCTTACGAGGCTAGTGATTAAGCGGGAAAGATGTCGCATCGTATTAACGCTAACTCGAGTTCTGCGATGCAAGCGATATCACAAATTGAATTCAGATTAGAACGTATTAGTTACGTGAGAAATCATTTCCCAATGCTAATGCTTACATACGAGCATCAAGAAATCTCATGACATATATGCGTGTATATATACTCGTATGTAAGTATCCATTATACGATGCAATTGCAGTGGAGGATCCTGCGAACGGAACTTTGCATTGAATAATTCAGTTTTTCCCTCGAGAAAAATATTTACATAACAACACGATATTTCAGAAATTTCATGTTGTATTTCAAAGCGCTACTCTTATTGCAACGAGTTGTGCGAGCGCATGGAAGCATTCCTTTTTATTATTAAAAACTAGTTCATGGGCTAAGAGAATAGGTTCTCATCAAACGAAGAAGAGAAAGAAGTAGAAGAAGAAGTCATTAGCTCTACTGTATTTTATAGCATTATGCGTTTCCAGGATTGAAACTTTGTCGTCCATCAACAGGATCTGGCGAACGATCCCGATGAGCAAAATATCACTGTGATCGTGAACACGATTGTCACATTTGTGACGGTTACTCAATATCTTGGACAATGAATAGATTAGCCACAGTAACGCGCCGAGATACCGTGAACGAATCGTTATCTCCTTGCCGGAGTGCGATCGTCTACAAGATCGATTTAATGGGTCGGTTGCAGGCCATTTGCTCGCTTACTACAAAACCATCTTCCGCCTCTCGTTTTACCTTATGAGAAACTGCGCCGACGAGACTCAATCGAAATTTCATAAAAAGGGGCTCGATCAAAAAAAAAATCAACTTTTTCATATAAACGCTGAACAGTTACAGTGAAATTATCCTCTGAGAATATTATGTTTGGAATACAAACCAAGTATATATATATATATTGAAATTTTACAACGTAACGCGAGATTTCTGATCTCTAAAATATGGTAACATACACGCTGAATTTGTAATGTAATTAATATCAAGTGTAATATAAACGACGGTAATCATTTAGACTATGTGTCAATTGATTATGATGTTTTAAAGAATCACGCACAACTATCTCGGCTTTCCTACTTACTCGATTAATGAATTTTAACATTTTGATTTATTGCGTTCCTACGAGTAATTGGATCAGCATCATTCATAAATCGCTGCCAGCGAGTTCCGAGCTTCCTACTAGTTAGAATGATCTACGATCAGAAGGCGGCGGTTTTGCTCGATATTGCATGAACCACGTGGAAAAATCGCGACACGGAAAGCCATGCTTAATAATCGTCGTTGTTCTAAGCACAGGATGCGTAGAGATGAATCGTTGCACGAACAGAAACGGAATGGTAACGGTGAACGGCACTATAAATAAGAAACGCTCTCCAGTGGCATTGAAGAAAAATGTAAATCTGCTGCGTAATTGGATCTTCGGGATTAACTAGAAGTGATGACGAATGTCGCATATTTATGGGAAGCCGTTTTACTTTTTAACAGCACATAAAAAGAAATTTAGTCTAATGTTAAATTCTCAAAACATAATTGTAATCTTAACAAAATTACGATTTTTAATAATGAATCAAAATTATGTCGTAACATAATAATAATTCGACAAATTAAAATTATGCCCCGACATAATAAAAATTCGGAATTTCTATTATGCCTTGACATAATTTTAATTCATTATTAAAAATCGTAATTTTTATGAGATAGTTATTTTTCAAGAATTTAACATTAGACTAAATTTCTTTTATGCTATTAAAAAGTAAAACGGCTTGCCATACATATTGTGCTTATTCGTTCAGAGGACGAAATTAATGCCACATTTTTTAATATTTTTTTAAAAACGTACAAGATCAATTAATATATTGTATTAATATATCGTTTTGAATCAACAACAAAATGTGTTTATTATGTAAACTATTAATTTATAATTATTTATTACAAGTATTCGGAATAATTAATTCTTATAAATATTAATAATGTTTGTAAATATTTATTAAAAATACAGATATTTTATATTAAAAATTATTAATTTATAACTTGTATTTAATTTAATTCACCGTACATAATCCGCCTCTATGACAAATATTAAAAGATGTAATTAATGTTTATTAAATATGCAGTTGATGCGTAGTATTTATTCAAGAAAGATCGCAGTACGTATAAGATCGACAAGATCGAATGATTATATAATTTAAATACCTGCTTTAATGGAATTGTGGATTAATTTGAGAAATTGATGTCACATATGGTAGCTCAAGATGACGAATCTATTTTTGACGTTAAAAGCGACAACTTTCTTGTTAACTTTCACGAAGATCGGAAATAGAGATCTTTGTATGCACCTGCATGCGGAAATCATTCGAAGAAATTGTCGCATGCACGAAGAATCCGTATCTCTCATATTATGCACGTTGGATTTAAGATTTTAATTCGTCACGCTCTGCAAAAGCAATTGCGCGACAATTTCTAATCTTCTTCACAATTATCATTGCATGTCGCCATGTTAACAACCAATTTACGAGGCATATTTAAATCAATTTAGAATAGAAAGTACTCTTATGTACGTACGTCAGATGTAGCAATTTCTAAAGGCATTGGAAAGTCGAATACTCAATTTAATAAAGCACTCATTAGCGAATAACATAAATATATAGAACACATTAACTTATTTAAGTAGTATATCGAATTAAGTACAAGAATATTGACATACATATATCGAGATTCTTTTCAGAAATTTACAGTCCGCATAAAACCACATTATTTTAAACTGCACGGATATATAAAAAACATTATATTTATTTTATTTAACATTTTCAAACTTTTTGTAATTCGCGCGCGGTACGTGTACGTGAAAAGTTATTTGTATAACTGTACATGTAATTAAAACACATCATAATTAAAATAACAGCATCAGAATTAAGTTCAACGCGATTAGCTTTTAGTACGAGTCTAATTAGGTAATTCTCGATCTTTTGTTTCGCGACGATATATGATTAAGCAAAGTGTCGAAAGCGAGTAACAAACAAGTGATTACAAATTGCTTCTGCTTAAACCGTATAAAACAATTATTTCCACCATGGAAAACGCGTATTTTTTTTTTTTTTTTTTCTATTTCATTACGAGTACCAAGTGACGGATTAATAAATTAGAGCTACAATGATAAATTATACAGCTGAAAAGTATCGTATTTCTGTCATCGCAAGATATTCGCGTAAATAACATATTGGATTTATTTATAACAAACACATTTCTACGATTGAAAAAAGAAGAAGCTAAATAATTAAATATGTTACTTTAACAATCCAATATAGTTGAGTGTTTAACGTCGATTAACATTTCACACAATAAATGTAACTTTATATCTCGCGTTAGATGAAAGCAGATAACGTAAAGATATTTATGATAGAATTTTTTATTATAAACGATTATGGCCTCGCGATGATATGATTATCGCGTAGACCATTTGCAAATCATGCTTCGACGTTTCTCACCTCCAGCAACATGTCGCCGCTCGTCGGGATTAACAAAGGAACGTTACAATAACGCATTTTGATTAATGCGCATTTATAATAAAGAGTTTAACGTCTGTGTGTTTCCCGACGTTTCGAGAAATGCGCATTCTAATCAACAAAATACGCAGCTGACATAATTAATGACTTATCCCGTTGTGCAAAGAGCTGCTTCAAAGTAATAGACTGCTCGCACAATCAGTGAGGCATTTTAAAACTTGATTCTTTTTATCGAGCTTTTCTTTCTCCGCGCTACTTATACACACAATTGCGTTATATGTATTATACTATATATAAATAGCTAACTATTCAAATATTTAAAATATCAGCCTGAAGATAAAATAAATTTCGAATTACACTTTCATCACTATTAAATGGCGTAGAAGCTTTTTGTACAACAATAGAAACTACCTCGCATGGAGATAGGCCTGATAAACGCGCCTGTTGTCGCGCATTGTTATAATTAATTTTTAATTGATTGTTGATGCCCGACAAAGCGCGCGTACAATTGGTACTCGTGCAATCTGATTATAGCGATGCCGCAGCCATGGATACGGTATATCATCATCAATTGGCATTAAATTGCTCGGAACATCTCGTGTACAACGTAAATTGATACACAGAGTTATCACGTTTGAAGAGTCGCCTTTGAGAAGGAGGCCACGTTATACGTGCGACCCGAAACATCGGATTATATTGAGCGATATGAGTAAAATGCGATTGCACGCACTGGTAAACTTGTACTCGTGGTATCGATGAACTAAAACGTGTCTATCGACAAACCGGTATACGTGAGAACGCGACATAAAATCCTTCGAGGAAACTGCAGAGAAATATACTATCGAAATACTATTCCGTTGTTGTTATATTATTATATTTCTCTTATTATTACGATATTTGATGTTATTTATCAGGCATAATTATGACTTGTGCCACATAGGATGTTGTATCAAAAAAATATAAATATATATACTGAAAATTACAAAAATTACTGAAATTTATTTTAATTAACAAATTCTATAAGTCTCCATGAATAATATTATTTATAGCCTTAATTTGAACTTTCTACTTAGACAGGTGTTTTTATCAAGTGTTTTTTCCATTTCGGACAAAAGAGACACTATCTACAAAACATTTGTGTATACACGAATAACGATACGTAGGTGTATAATAAATTTGAAACAAGCACGCTACGTGCGAAGACATGCCAAAAGCATAAAATTCTTGTGGGTTGTTGTAAATGTTCTTCACATGTCACGACTTGATTAATCTAATAAGGAAATGGCCATGACATCGATTGATGCACACTCCCTAAACTTCTACCCACACTGTGAAAAGAAGAACGTTTTACCACCGACGAGATACTATTAAAGGCTGACATCCTTATGGGAGTTCGCGTCCTTGTGAATATTGAAGTAATTATAAGAGTTAAAAACTGATAATATTGTACTAATTTTATGATTTCTTACTTTAGACGTATTTATGCATTTAGAACTCAATAATACTCGATTTTTCTTTAAAATTGAAATTTCAGTGTTATCGTCAAAGTTTGATTGTCAACAGAGATGATAACTGCAAAGAAAAAATTGTAATTTTTCTGCGATATATAGGATATTATAGTTTTACAAGTATGCATATTTATTTACGGAACATTTATGTAATAAAAAATCATGAATTTAATCATTCAAGCCAAATATTTATGTTAATAATAGCAAATTTACATCAATTGTCGATAATGTCAGCATTCTTTAATTACCTCCCTTGGGGCCCTTTTTATACCGCCGAAAATTTGCCCAGAGTTTCGATGGTCTTTAACAGTATCTCGTCGGTGGTTTTACTCTTGTCTCCATTTTTTTAAACATTTAAAGATGTTTTAGTTTTAAACTTTTTCAACCAGACAAAACACAATAAACGTCTTTAAGTGTTTAGAAAATGGAGACAAGAATAAAAAGCATTTTAATACCTTAAAAGTAAAACACTTATTTTTTAAGTGCACTTATTCCATTTCATTAAAGCATTTATTTTTTATTTATTTATTTTTATCTCGTATGTTATATAAAATCATTCAGATGCTCTTACGAAAAAAATAAAAATTTAATATGTGTAATAAAAAAAATGCGTATTCTGATATTTATTCTGATTTAAATTTACCTTTTTAATTTCATTAAATACAATTCACTCTTCCATATGCTAACGTAAGGAAACTTGCTTATGAAAATACATTTTACACGGTTTTTACGTGAACATTATACGTGCATACGTGCACACATGCACACGTAGAGTAGAAGATAAGTCTCAACGATATTGTATATTGATATCTCAACGATACATTGCAAGTGTAACAGAACCCATTGTACGATATCGATCAACCTTTAGTCTCTCCGTATGGATACATTTTTGCAATTAAAAAGAAGCAAGGTCAGTAGCATGATATAGCGTGATATTAAAAGGATTCGAGTCATCCTAGTTCTTACACGTGTAACGAAGTATGCGTCAATGATTATATTGGAGAAAAACATTGATTCTTCTTGTATTCTCAGCGCATATCCGGCGTTAAATACTGCCGCTTCAGTTTCATTTTGTGTTTTTACGTCGGTCGCGGATTTTCGTATTTAAACAAATATAGAAGACTAATGCCCGAAAATAATTCCATCCAAAAAGTAGATTAACTTTAATCTCGGTTCTCAACTTACTCTTCGTCTTATTCTAGTTCTAAAGATTAGAAAGACGAAGAGTAAGTTGAACCGAGATTAAAGTTAATCTATATTAGTGGAAATAGGCATAAGTATGTAAATTAAACGTAAAGGCGTGTGCGCGCGCGCGCGCGCGTGTGTGTGTGTGTGTGTGTGTATGATTCACATTCCGAATACGCGTTACTTATCGAAAGTGTAGACAGAACGCGCGCGCAATTATAATCGTAATTGCTCGCAGTTCTTTTTGCGGTTCCCACACTCGCGTACATTTCGCCGGCAATTTCTGTCGTAGAGAACAATGGCGTCTCTCGGCGCTTGTCGTATCCAGCCAATACAACGGCGGAGCGCGACAATGGCAACAATTGCGGCACCCCAGTCGTAAGGCACTTGATTTCGTGTTTAAGGAGCCGGGCGTTTCAGCAATTGCGGTAATTGGCACGAAAGTAACGACTAACGACTACCTTTTTACGTTCGCACTCGTGAATCGCGATCTCGTTTCATTCATCACGACTCGCTTATACGTTTTATCGTACTTTGTATGAAACTGCTGTTACATATGGGAATTAAATTACTCGTCTCGTTAGACGCGCGTTCATGTGCATATAAAGGGGGAAAAAGAAAAAAAAAAGAAGAAAGAAATGCGCCGTTAGTAATTATTGAGCAAGCTCGAACGAGAGTCGTCGTCTTGGCTTTTCGCGAGCAAAAAGATTCGAGTAAAATCGTCAGCGTGCGAGAGCAGCATGTTTATTACCGCGCGTCAATAATTTTCGCATTTCTCGACGGCAGGCGCGGTAACGACAAGTTAAACGATCGATATTCATACCAGTCTCATTAATATACATTAAGATAATTGATATATCGAATCTTCCACTTTTCACTCATCGTTATTTCTGTTGCTGTCGCAGAGCAGGATTATAGGAAACGATAGAAAAAAATCGTTAAGTGGCCAGCATTGTGAAACTTGCAAGCTTGATAGTTGCAATACATTCGCGCTCGTTATTGGTACGAAAACTGCATTTCTCGCAACCGTTTCTCACAATTTTGCGACTGAACAATTTCCTATTGAAAACTATTCAACTTTGCAGGACAAAAAACCTGCTACACACATACACACACACACACACACACACACACACACACACACACACAC
>NW_017305179.1:2388445-2389458 GCF_001594115.1 Trachymyrmex septentrionalis
ATATATATAAATAAAATGTATGTATAGTGGTGTTGAAACAGCACAGTGTCAATTTCGACGCAAGGAATATGACAAGTTGTAATTATTTGAATTTAAACTGAGTTTTTTAATTATTTTTTCCAATTTTACTTTTCTTCTCATTAGCAATTTATTCCTTTTAATTGTGTTTGCAATTTAAAAAAACGCGCGTGCGTTCGACCCTTACTTTGCCCTTTTTCATTGTTATTCATTTCGAACACAACAAAATAACGAGCTATAACTAATTTTTGTGAACAAAGGAAAAGCCGATTTCAATTGACATCCTCTAAAGGACTGATCCCATTTGTCACTGCAGATTAATTCGAAAAAAAAAAAATTGTGTTGTAAACTCGACACGGGTTGAAGCGCGCGACATGACAGGATTAATTACCTTAATCAGACGTTTTCAATCATGGACGCGTGCTTGAGAGCGTGCCGAAGAATTATTCGGCTTTAATCGCGACCCGGTGCATCAATCGGCCAACAATTGTCGAAACAATCGGCATCGCGCTACCGGAGGTGCTTATCATTACACTCGGATTGACCGCACGCTGTAACTCCGCACCGCGAGATGGTTGGAGGTTTACTGACACCGGCGCGACCGGCACGATGTAACGCGGAGCATCGCGCGCTGAGGCGCCTTCACCTGCTCGTAATGTAAGCAGAGTTTATCTTGAGTTTATCTCGCTATACACATCATACGCGCTACGACGCCACGGAAGGGACATACACGTATGTATGTATATATTAGGTTAAGTAAAAAGTCATCGCGTTTTTTTAAAAGACATCTATCAGTAAAAACCGCAATTACTTTCTTACCAGCAATATCAATATATCTTGATAGAGTAAAGTTTCAGCTTTAAAAATCTCTTTTTTCAATTATACGATACGACAATTTTTAATGGAGTTATGAGCAATTAAAGTCAAAATAATTCTTTTATTTAATCCGCGATAACTCAGTAATGAAAAGTCGTAGGAATATTTAAAAAAAAAAA
>NW_017305179.1:2389603-2392350 GCF_001594115.1 Trachymyrmex septentrionalis
TTTTATGCTCATTTTACACGCATAACGTATAGAAAACATTTGATTATCGACTACACACCGCGAGGATGCACACATATTATATATACATATATATATATATATGTATATATAATATGTGTGCATCCTCGCGGTGTGTAGTCGATAATCAAATGTTTTCTATACGTTATGCGTGTAAAATGAGCATAAAACGGAAACGTAAAATCGCAGGTAAATCAAAATGCTTCTATGAACTCATCAAATTTACGAGTTGTAAGGAAAATCGATTGTAAAGTTCATATATCGTACGTTTTAAAGCCTCCTGTTCACTCGTCACTATTATCTCAGATTGTAATGTCAGAAAATGCACAATGGAAATTCTTGCAAAATACATTAATATGAAAATTCAAAACTTCTGTTTTGTTATAATTAATAAATATAGTTACATATCTAAGATATAAATTATGCATAATCAAAAAGAAAATGAGCTATGCTCACAGTTATGACAAACTGTCAAATTAATAATGTAATGATATGTAGAAATAAATATGCTTTAATTTCTACGCGAAACAAGAAGATATTTTTGATATATTTTATAAGCGTATATTTCTATTCAAGTGTAATTTACAAAAAATTTTCATTCTACATTTCCTCGCTAACACTTTATATGTGTTGTCTTGCTATTAATTGCTTCTATAAATAAAGAAAATATGTCGTAATAAATTTCGCCCACTCTTTATAAAATTTCATTCAAACAATTCGAAAAAATACATACCCGACATATAAAATTATAAATAAAGTTTTATCTTTTTTAAAAAGTCTATAAACTAGATTCTTTAAAGTAGGTCTAAAATATGTGTGACATGTACAATTCTAAATGCAATGTTGTTTCATTGGATGGATCATGTATTAAAACTGGAATTATCGATCTAGGTGAAACGCTTGATGTAAGCTAAAACGGTTTCTACGGATAATTTCCTATTGGATACACATACGACGAAAATTGATAGTTTTCACGGATATGAAAGTTTATATATTCCATACATTTTGAATAGAAACGTAAAAAAAAAAACAATGCTTTTGTGAAAATTCTTATATATCGGGATATTCCTTATACACAATGATTCTTTTACTCAAAATAATTTCAATTTTACGAAAATAAGTTACATTCGTTTATTATAAAACATTTATTTAAAAATATTATTTTTATTATCATTGAGGTTTTAAAGAAAAAGAAAATATAGAGAATAGAATAGAAGTAAATTATATGGATTAAAAACGTCTTTCTCCCTAGTAATTAAAATCTTTAATTAAAATTATAATAATGGACCTATACTTTTAATTTTATATAAAGGAAAGTAATATAGAAATAATAACGTAATTTTGGGTAAATTATTATGATTATCAAATAGACCTGATAGATTTGGGAATTGAAGAGTATGGACAATATCAAATGTAGATATAAATTTCTCAACAGTCGATATAATTATCTAAATAACTGAATGCAGGTAATGCAGTACGGGGATTATCGATCGTAGATATTACAGTTTTATGTTACCTTTCGAAGATCAGACTGTCCCGTCGGTAATCGCATACGTTGCAAGTGCTGCATTTTGATGATAAGTCCGTTTCTCTATCGGTATCGTCACAACGATCTTGATCCTTTCGATCTACGACGACGTTCCATGTTCGGTGGATAAGATAGAATAAATAAAGAGTTTTGCTTCGTCCGCAGGGTTGTGATCTCGTATTTCCCATTGTTATTTGTCGTCGGATTATCGTCGGATTTTATTGTTATAACACAAATACACGGCACTAAGCTAAATAAATTATTAAGAGAAACAATTTTGCTTGACCACACTGTTTTTTTCACTCTTTCATAAAATATTATCTTGCGTATAATGTCTGTTAATTAAATTATTATCCGCATCTTTTACACAAGTCGTTCGCACACAAAACTTCTCCTACATTTAATACACTTTGTTGTTACTTGATACGATATTAATAAATATTTTTTCCTGAAGATACTTTTTCCGCGTTACTTGCAGTGCGAAGATCGTGTTTGATTGCATGATCGACTATATCAGGACCGTGGGATTCTGAACTGCATAAGTCTCGCGTGCCACGACCCTGGCCTTCAGTCAGAGTCGTGTAACAGCTTAAGTAATAGCTTAGGTTTTCCTTCTCCGACGTATGGAGAACTTTGAAGACAGGTCTTTGCAATCTGTTGAATTTCATATCATTCGTTTATTTTCAATTTAACATGTTCATTGTTGTATTCAATTAAAAAAATTTTTATCTTTGAATCTATACATTTTATATCTGTCTGTCATCTGTTTTTAAGGAGGCTATAAGGCAAATGCAATATGTTAAGAATTACATGAAAAAATTGTAGATTATTCTAAATTGCATTTAAAAGTAATACAAAAAATTAAAGACAGTTAACCATCTGGATCAGAAGTTTATTTCGATAAAAAGTAATATTTTGTAAATTTGTACTCTAATAGAAATATATAAAAATGTATTATAAAATAATGATAAAAATCACAATTTTTTTATACAAGTACTTTATAAATTCAAAAATGTTTATGTAAAGTTACATTGAGATGCAGACATTAATTGTTCAGTAAATAAACAAAATATTTATTTGTTATAAACTGGTGAATTTCAATGAAAGTTTGTATAAGTCATTTTTAGTACTTGAAATATTTATATAAAAAAATTTAAATTTTTGTTATTATTCTTAAAATTTTTGTTTATTTATACAATAA
>NW_017305179.1:2392450-2416257 GCF_001594115.1 Trachymyrmex septentrionalis
CACACACACACACACACACACACACACACACACACACACACACACACACACACACACACACAGTTTGTTTAAATATTAATATATGTGTTTTATGCTTTTACAATCTCCTTAAGCAGATTCAAAACAATAATTAATCAAGATATATAATAAAAATCTCAAACTGTATGTACATATTACTCATGAATGTTGCAATATTCTTTTTTTAATTATCCGATACTAATAAAGTAAGTTTACTTTCTCTCTTTTGGAGCATAGAATCTAAAATTATGACTGTCAAAGTTATATGAGATTTGTTTATTATAAGTATATCTATATATCTAATTTAATTTTGCTTTTTCAATTCAAATGCCTCAATAAATTAATAATATTTATTTCACACGAATGTTAATACAACATTGCAAATTGTAACGCATTCAATTTTTTCTACTTGATGCCAGTATCTGGTTTTACTTCCTGTTCCAATTGTTTACTCATTATGAATAACTGTTACATTAAATCACGAATGCGCATAACCCGCAAATAATTACTCACATTGCCCGTACGATTGTGTTTACACTTGCGTAATCACGGGTCGGGGGAAACAAGTCGAAAGTAACATTTACAGAATGGATGCTGCGTACTGCATTTCTTTAAATGGCGAGGGAAATTAAAGTCGCGATTTTATGATGCAACTTCATTAATTGTAAGATCTCGTGCCGTAGAACGTTCGTAAATTATACTCGCGACATTTACGTGAAAATGTTTTTATGTTGGATGTACATATATTTTCCGTTCTAATAAATGTACATTTATGAAAAATCGAATGCATTTCGAAATTACTTTAATTGGCACAGCTTCTTTCATTTTTGTATTCGACCTTTTTTTTTTATATCTCTGTTATTTTCTATTTACCTTGATTTTTACTCAAGCAAGTTTCATTCAATTGTTATTCGAATTTTTTAGAATTTTAACGGTCAGTCATTTATAAATTTGTATGATGTTTATTTATATTCTTTGGCACTATATATATAACGAACCGATATTGATATTAAAGGCATGGTGTAATGTAATATTCATGTAATATAGATTGAAGAAAATCTAAAGTAAAAGTTAAATCCGACGTTTGTTGTGAATATTGTCAAATCAAAATATATGTATACTATCAATATATATTTCTGTATAATACGAACATTTACGTTTACTGGCTTATAATATTTGTTGAAATATTATCTAGTTGTAATTTTCACTTTGGTTTTCGATGCTTCTGTTTTCGTTGTCGAATTCACGTTTTCTATCTGATCCGCACTATTTACACTTTCCCACGATTATCAGATCGCTTACGTACGTGATGGCGTGTAAGTGTAACGAGTCTTCTTCTTCTTCTTCGGATTGCGGATGTGTCACAGTGTCACTGTCACTGACATCTCAGAAATTCCCACGTTTGTTCCCACTGCGCGTAATGGTTAATCGCATCTGACGGAGAAAACGTGAAATCTTTCGAAATATTTCGAAGTATTTGCAATTTTCACGATTGTATTTTTGCAGATCAAAAAATTGTAATCGTTCTTTTATCAGCGTAACGGAGCCTCGCGATTATTTCGAGTGACTCGTCGATGTACCCGCTAAGTGCGACAGCGATTTATCTTCCTTCTATTATTCGTTCGTAAATCAATCTGTAGACTGTCGTTACTTACATGTGCTTTTCAAACACAAACTTGACACTATTTAATATGAAATGATTGATCTCTAATCGATTTCAATGAAATTTGGTGTCCTGTGTATAATTTCGAATAAAGAGAATTTACCGATACAGATAGAGAGAGAGAAATCGGTAGATTATACAAATATTAATTCTCTTCAGGGTAAATCGACATTTAAATATATTTCGGTATCGTTTCACGTATCATGAATTGTTCTTGTAATACATTACTAACTGCCAACGAGTCGAGTTGAAATTGTCAAGAAAGTATGCTACTGGGATATCGTTGTTGAAAAACCTAGTGATCTACTGAAGACAGCTGATGGAAAATTTGTAGAATTACTCGTCATTATTATACTGTTTCACGAAGGCTCCAATATTTATTGCACAAAAAGATTTCTTTTTACTGAAGTCAAAAGATTTAAATACAGATTTGAAAATAATTTTGATTATCGAAATATAATTACCCCTATATGGATAGTCAGATTAATTGTTAGAGTGTCAAAATTCTTCCGCAGCATTGTTCATCACTCTCCAGTTTTCTACATAATTATTTTTATTGTTTAACAAATCTTTTTTTTTTTTTTCAGATTTGTATATAAATTTTCAGATACTTCATCAAAATCATTCCTTCTGTGTGTCAGCACACATTTTGTACTTTATATATACAATGAAAGATATAAAATATATAAGCGCGTAGATATTAAAATCATTGCTTGAAACAATAATACATTTAAGTTTAAAATCAAACGTGTAAGTTTAACATTAATTCAATAACGCGTTTTTGATTAATAAAGTCACATCGTAACATTCATTTAAGAATATTTCAGTAATTACGGAGCGCTTTACTCACACATCTATATGAAGCATAATTAGTTAATAGACTTATGCGACTATTAACGCAACTACAGTATTCAGTAACATTCTTGTGTAAGAAGAAGAGTGGAACAAAGAACGATTTCAAATGGGTTCCAAGTAGACAATCCTATTGAATTCTCTGTCCCTCTTCCTTTCCCTTTTTCTCTAATATATTTCATAGAAACCATTTATCCCATCCGTAGTGTCAATTTTAACACCACCGCGTCGCGACGTGACGTGACGTGACGTGACGTGAAACGAAGCTGACTTCTCTACATCGAAGTCAGATTAGCACTTGTTACAAATCACACTCAACACACCGCCCTCGCACTTGTCTCTTCTTCTCTCTCGTCCCTCCTCGCGTCAACGTTCAGTAGTGTACGCGTTACCACCGTAAAAATTGTCCGTAAAAAATATCGGCACTCGCTCTCCCCTACATCCCTCCCCCATTTCCCCGTGTGAGATTCCCTCTCGGTGCAACATCTCTCCCTCGGTGCGCGAAACTTTACAGCACAGCCGCTAGACACGAGATCCAGAGAACCCCTCTCTAGGTGCAACCTTTTTTTGCGAAGGCAAAAAACGCGCGTTTGAGCGGTTTGAGAGCCGCGAGTGGCATTCACCGGGCGGCTTTCAAGAGCCGACTGCCAACCCGCGAATGCCCCGAGGTGCACGTGTGCTGTGTGCACGTCGCCTCTCTCGGCTGCCTGCCCTGGCCTGGCTGCCTCAGTGCCTCTCCAGCGAGTCCTCGTCTTGTCTTCTTCCTCGGCCGTCGGCGCGGTACGCCATGGTGCGCCATAACTCGCGTACTTTCAGCCTGACGAGAGAGAGAGAGAGAGAGAGAGAGAGAGATCATGGCTCGCAGTTTCAGACTGTGGGTCAAGTCGCGACCTACGGCGCGCTGATATATCGTGAGCCCGTCCGGTTTCTTGAATACTCGGAATTCAGGGAATCCGGGGACCGCCTCACTGGGTCAGGTTCAATCGCCTTGCTGCTCAACCCTAAATTCCATTTAGGGCATAATCCTCGTCTCTCTCTATTGTTAATTTCACACAATTCTACCGCGGCTTGTAACGCTCGGGCCTCCGGTCGGACAGCACCAAATTATTACTTGGACATATTTTGTGCTGATGATATGGTGAAACGATTTCTTACGAATATCTATGAATTTTATTTGCTAAACATAATTTTGCTGAATATTTGCAAAACAAGGCGCTACGTTCCGCTGTATAAAAAAGTGACTAGGAAAACGAAGAAAGAGACATCGTTATTATTTAATAGTGAATTAAAAATCTGCGAACAAATTTAATTCATTATTACCCGGAATTTTCAGAAATAGAGATTACAGTAGTGTGAAATGATTACGATAATAAAGATTCATGATGCCGCTTTTGTATTGCGTATACAATTTATTTTGGAACCAATTACGGTAGTAAAAATTTTCCTTCTGTCTGATAAAATAATGAAAATGTAGAGAAAAAAATTTATTAGGAAAAAAAAAAGAAAAATAACTGGAAATTTACTTTAATTTTTATATCTCTTGGGGTATAAGTGAAATGTGTATTTTACCTTTATACGTAGAAATCTTTATTTTATCTTTATTTCACATCGTCAGCGAACATACCAGGCCCATTTTTAAATCTAAGCCTGGCCGCACGTAATATGGAACGCTCCGTGTAGTATTTACAGACCCTTTCTCGTTGCGAAAAAAAGCGAAATTTGTTCCAGCAATAGTTAATTGGTATAATTTGGATGAGTACATAATGACACATGGTACGACGAGAGATCGAAGGATGCGATTTCGATTAAGAACTAACGAGCCGACGTTGGGCGTAACGTGACACGCAACATATCACAATTCCTCGTTATGTGGAACGGAAATAAACGGTTCTCTGGAAACAAATATTTTGGTAAATTTGAAATGGCTATATTACTATTCTAAGTTCCCATACACATAATACATATGTAAAAAGATAACGCTAAAAAGGTAAAATTTCCCATCTTATATTTTAAGACATGATATTTAATTGTTTAACGATTTAATAATTTTTTAATATCGCCAGCATAACTTACAGGCATGCATGTAACAGTAATAAAATATAGAATATAGAATTAAAATTTATCTATAAAACGAAAGAATTTCTCGAAAAATTCGATTTATCATCAACAAAGTAGTTAATAATTGATTATATTAACATATGTATATAATATATTCGGAAATATTCTTACATACCTATATCCAAAGTTTAATGAACTTTCTAATAGATGAAAAACACGGACTCTTTAAAATCTTTCATGCTAATCGATCGAACTGATCGCAATTATTGATTTAAATTGGATGATCGTGATATTGAAGTAAATGCAATTTGCTATTTGCTCCGTGAATTGCTTGCGTGAATTTGGAATATGTATGTACGTACATAAAGGTGGTTGCGTGTGTTTTTATTTTCTCAAGCTGCCAATCTTACTAGGTCAGCTCGCTACGGGCTCTAATAAAGATTCTTAACGAAAGGTAATCAAGTACCGCTGCAGATAGAACCACAAGAAACGTCATTTTCATATACTTAATAATTATGCGACCGTTAATAAAGAACATGACAGGAACGTGAGGAATGTATTTGCTAGAAAACGTCTAAACAAAAAAAAACGTCTACTATTTTAAATTACATTTTTTTCTGATATAGCGTTTTGATCGATCGATTTTTATCGCACGATAATAATTAATTAGAAAGAGATAGAAGCGTGCTTCTTTTATAATCATAAAAAAAATGTAACAGTGTCATTCCAACAGTAAGAAAAGTTACATTAAATGCATAAGAGTAAAGTAGTTGATGAGTACAAACATGTACGTACACATCAAGTTCTCATTTTTTTTTATCGACAATCTATTATTTTCTGTATAATTACAAATCATAATACACTGCTGTTATTCGATGGCGGATTCGTATTTTATATTTGAAGTTTGAATTAAGATATTATATAAGCAGGATATATCTACTTTAATAGATGGCGTAAATTTTCTCTAACGTGTTGAACAGGTTTAAATTTAATTTATCATGTTACATCGATGGTGTAGCTCATCAATTGAAAGTTGGTACATTCCATAGCCATACGTCAGAATTTCAATTTAGCTTGCGATTTTCCTCTATATAATCTTAATTGTTGCACGGAGAAAATAAAATCTCAAGGATCCCAGCATATCAGATTCATAATCTGACCTGAGATAAGTGTCCTGCATTCGTGTATCACCCTGTAAGAGACTATGTCGTTTCCGGGTGCCTAAGTAACGTTAAGAAGAAGGAAGTAGCGTGAAGAATATGGTAATGAGACATAAGACCTGATTCCATAATGATTCTCATATCGCACAGGATGCATGCGCGTAACAACTATTTTTAAATAGGAGTCAATATTAATTAAATTCATTGCCACCGCCGTATACATCGATTATGAACTTGGTTAACGTTCAACCTGGTTAATGAAATTTTCCGCAACAATGTGCAGTCTTTGAGCGAAAAATGATTCACTAAATCTGACGTGCCGCGTTATTTTCGATTTGAGAGAGACTCAGATTATACGCAGCAATTAATTAACATTTAATGAAACATATATTTTGTGATACAATATTGCGAGCAGTCTCGACGAAAGTACAAAATCGATGCATAAAAAAGATACCAAATTGAATCATTCGTGTCACAATTCAGATAATGGTTCGGGTAATGGTTTTCCGTCAGCCTTGAAAAGTAAAATTCAGAGTGATTCCTTAGGATAAGATCCGACAGTAATACCAGTGGGTTAGATTCACGCTTGACCTGGGTTGAGCGGATACATGTAACCATGTATCAAGCGGCAAGAACGCCGCTACTTCCGGATGCTTGTGCAATGTCGGGAACAGGGAAGTAAGACGAAAGAAATGATAATTATCGACGTCTGACAGAATTGATAGCCGTAGTGAAACGAAGTCAGTTAGGTAAATCGTTATGAATCGCTTTGCTTCTGTTTTCCGAGAAATAGTTGATTCATCTTTATTTAGGAAGAAGAATATAAAGTCACTTCAATTTGTAATTAACAAATGGCTGTTACTAGTCATTTTTGTCTTTATATATATATTGAAGAAAGCAACAAAGACACTTTGTATAATTGCACACTGCGTTACTTAATGAAATTCAGTCTGCAAAGATCTGGAAACAGTAAGCAGATAAGTATAAAGGCCTGTTAGTGAAATATATAATCTATCTAACATGTATTTCTCTAACAAATTACTTAACGGCATATACCACAACGTAAGATGTTAGCAGCTAATATTTTATATTTTAAAACAAGTAACAATTAGATAGATAGACGTTCCGATCTTAGATTAGGTAATCTTCAGTATTACAATTAAATAATCAGATTCACGAGTATATTATCGCAACTATAAAACGAAAAGTTAGATGTCGAGCATTATAAGTTATAAGAAGCTATCATGTTGGAGTATTCTTCTCTCTATAATATACTCGTGAATCTGATTATTTAATTGTAATACCGAAGATGGCCTAATCTAAGGTCGTAACGTCCATCTATCTAATTGTTACATGTTTTAAAATATAAAATATTAGCCGCTAACATCTTGCGTTGTGGTATGTGCCGTCAAGTAATTTGTTGTTTTAAAATTCGACTACGTATCGACTTTTATTATCCATTTCTTTCTTTTTAACGCCTCTTTTTGAACTACTTCTTGCATGCACGATACAGAAACCGTATAGATCGATGCAGAAACTGCAGTAGATGCAACGTTTTGTCTCGAAATTATATTGTGCATAACAAAGGATTAATTTATGCAAATGGCTATCTAGCAAAGCGGGCCGTATGATCTTACGTAAAACAGAACTGTAATCCCGTGAGAGAAACGGACGATCAAAAAAGGAATGTAAAACGTATATAATGCCTATAATATCCATGTGAACGCGGTTTTGTATTACGATACCTCTCTGAACAGCATACGAGATTGTGGTCGCATGCCCATTACGTAATATTCTTCCAGCGGGAAAACTGTCTACCGGAAAACTTGTCACGACTGTAATCCAGTTCCTGTTTTTCATGCTTTCTTTTTTAATACACAGAGAACCAGGTTAATGAAATGCATAAACAGAGGAGATACATTTTATGTGTAATATATTCAATCGTATTGAAAAATTAACGTATAATACAAAAAAGATATAAAACAAAAAAAAAAGAAGGAAAAATAATAAGGATACAATCTCTCGATTTATTGTCAAGTTTTCAAATTACTGCACGCATATCTGAACACATTAATCCTCCTCTATCGAGTGAAATGTCGAAGACACGCATGAGAGGTTGTCAGTTGATCTTGCCTAAGTCACTTAATGTTGTGTTACACTATAATTACAGATTTTAAGCGAAAGTTACATCTTGCGATGTAAATTATTACGCAACGTACAAGTATAAGCTATATATATTACCTATCTCTGATTTACATTTACTCGCTGCTATCGTAACATCTAGCAAGGACCGTGACGCCGTAGATGGTTGTATCAAACGCTAATTTATTTTTAAAACACTGAATTTGTGTTTTTAAAGCAATGAATTTCTGTCTTAGAACAGATATAATATATTTTTAGAACATGTTACAACTTTACCTAACTTTGTTAAAACATTTCCCCCTAAATCGGAGCAAGATGTACTAATACGAATTTTTATATTTTACTCATAAACAGCCTAATAAAATTACACCTTTTTGCAAATAATACATAAATTTAAATAGTTGTTGCGTGCATGTTATATGCATTAAAAGAAATCAACATATAAATAAAGAAATAACATGTTATATGTATACATTTTTAAGAATTTTGGTACAACTGCTCTCAGTCTCCTCCTGAAAAATAGAAATATTTTAAATACTCGAGTTAAAGGAAACACGTATGTACAAGATAAAACTAAATCTTTTGATAAATACGTATATATACTTTTACAATAAAGGGAGCAGAAACAAAATTATCGAGGATACGAATTTTGTATAAAATATATATAGATATTATTGATCACCAGAGCAAAATGTGTGAAATGAGAATGACCGATATGTCGCATTTTGCCGTAGGCAACTAATTAAACGGACTTAAAAAGTTGTCGGAGCAACATCATCGTTAAGTGGGACGAGATGTCGCCCTGCAATCGGCGACGGTACGACCTACAAGAATATTAATTGTTTCATATTTATTTAATAAAATTCTTGTGGCTAATTATAACATTTTTTAGCAGTATTCAATATTAGGAAAATGATGATGATTTAATCTTAACAAATGACAAATTCAATCTTCCTCAGCGTTAAAATCGAATTCAAAATCATCAAAGACATACTTATACCGTTCTCTCTTAACTTTAATTTGTATTTCATACATACGATTAACACAGATTATAATTATATTATCACAGGAAATACGACAAACTGACAAAAATATTTTCGATAATATTTAATATAATCATTTGGAGTATGTAAATAATTCATTTTTGTCATAAAGAAAAAGTTGATATTAAAAATTTTGCATGATGAAAATTGCCTTTACAATGAAATATGTATATATGCGAGAAATGGAAATGGGACATCAGAAATAAGCGATGAAACCCTCCTTGCATGGACAGCCGCAATTACATTCTCTTACAGTTAAGGTCAATAGAAAAAGACGCGCGAGGGTCTTGTCGATCTAGTTTGCTGTGTTAGATCTGCTCGCGAATAGATCTATCCAGTCGCTCTCGAAGAGAAGATGCATCTATAGTAATAGCCAAGCCTACGCCCGTCTTACATGGAATTATATACCGTTACATTATTTATACCGTGCTTATGTATTTTGCCCACGCATAACCGCTACTTATACCACCAACAATCACTTTTTTTAGTAAGTACTAAACTTAGCTCACACACTACTGGAATTGTTTGTATACTTTCCAGTCGCATAACACGCGGAAAATGACATTATAAAAGATTCTTGCGGTAAAAAATAAAAATAAAATAAAATAATTATACGATCAGAGAGAGAATTCTGAGAGCGGTAATTCCAGCCTCTTTCGTGGTATCATCAAAACTGATCAGTCAAAGCCCCATACATCAGCGTACATTTTAGCGGTATGGAAAACTAATACGTTCGGTTTTAACGCCCACGTACGGCTACATTGAATTGTGACGTCATAAATTGAGAAATGACACGTTGACATTTCTTGGTATTGTAAATAACGAGAGAGAATTTGGATAGAACAAATAATATAAAATTGTTTCGAAACAATTTTAAGGGTAAAATAATTTCTCTTTATTCCTAATTCCTTATTCTTGTTCATGGTGGAATAGTTTTTAGGGCCTAAAGTTGCTGCCAGCAATCCATGTTATATAGTCGAAGTATTTTGATATCTTAGAATAATAATATGACTACTGCAAGAGGAATAGGGCACTGAACGTGAAATCAACATCTATGCGAGAGAGAAAGCTATAGAGTCCCAAATGTTCGCAATGTGCATGCACGGCATCGTCATCTGTATAAATTGTACAGTTGGTTTAGTTTCTTACACATTCGTACATTACACAGATGTGTAAGAAACACTAAACAACTTGAATTCAAGAAGAAATGAATAGAATATATATTAAGTAATAGGCATATAAAGTTAATATAAAATATCCAGTAAGGTCCGCTTTCAACTCACAATTAACTCACGATTAACTCACGATTAACTCTTAACCGAGGCTCAACTTATTTCTCATCTTTTCCAATTCTAGAATTCTGGGTAGTTAGGAGCTCCACGCAACAAAACGAATAGGGGAACAGAAAATAGAGAATAAAACGGGGACCACAGATTCTTGCATAATGCATAACACATGAGGTATAAGAAAATGAACCAATCAAAGTGCTTTATTTCTTTCGTGAAACAAAGGACTCTGATTGGTTGATTCATACGTTATTTAAGAATCTGTGCTCCCCGCTTAAAAATGTCAATCTATCAGAAACTGTGTATTCCACAATTTCTGGTAGGTTGAAATTCCTATTCTCTGTTCCTATTCTCTGTTCTTTTTATCGTGTGGAGTTCCTTAGAGAGTAAGTAAACGCTATGGTAGAAGCATTTTACAGCATGTTAGCTTCTGCGCACAATGGAGGAAATATTAGGAACAGGAATAGATATTAAGATTTTAACCTATCAGATATCAGTTACGTCAGCATACACGGTTTCTGATAGGTTGAAATCTTAATCTCTATCTACTCCTGTTCCTAATATTTCTTCCATTGTGCTACTTCCTTTGTGCTTTAAGTCAAGCCCTATTTCTGCGCCATCTAAGCAAAAATAGACAGAGTTCTGGGAATTATAAACTTCAACTTTCCTGCTCGATCGGTAATGTCAACATGATCGCTGTTCAGTTCCCGAGCATTTTGGACTATTCTGGAACATCCTAAAATCTAGCTGATTCCAGAAGCAGCGTAAAGCGTCAGAATTATCAGAACGTAATTGGAACGTGATCAAATGTGGTTTCTGGTGGTTGCGTAAATAAAGTGGTGATTCCATTGAGTCTTACAAATAATAACGCTCAAACAAAACGCTGTTAATTCGCTATACATTCGCACAAGTCTGTCGTCCGCTGTCCACGGATACATACATCAGACGGATTGCTTGATCGGGCCAATCGGTCCGAGTACTGCGTCATTTATTTTACGCAAAGTCAGGTGTGTCCACGTTTATTCCGGTAGTGAATATTAAAAATGAAGAGAAGCGTTGTTTTATTGTTTAAAGTATATGGTATAAGTCAAGAGAGCTGTCCATGGTCAGTGTTTTTTTTTTTTTTGCTTAAAATCGAAGTGTGTTGATGTTTACATCTATTACCGTTCCTTATTCTTTCATTGCTGTTTTGTTGTAGCGTGCGACTCTCCAGAACGACACTAGTTTGAAATCGTTAAAAACGTTTTCGACCTGCGTCTTTCACTCTATGTTTAGAAGTTATTCTGTTATTATACTCTGTTATATTCTGTTATTTTTATAGTTGAATATAATAATATTGTTCGTTTTGTCTCTCGGGAGCTGCTCGGGGTCGCTCCGAATGAAATATAGGATTCGTACTGACATTTCATCGGTATGATGACGTCACGGGACGGATGTCGTACATATTGCGAATCCTACATTTCAGGTACGCTGGATTCATTCGAAGCGACCCCGAGCAGCTCCCGAGAGACAAAACGAACAATGCTATTATGAATAACATTATCTTGTAACATTGGTAACAGAATACTTTTGAACATAGTGAAAGACACAGGTCGAAAACTTGGTAATTATTCAGTTTAGCTACCCCACCCCAAAAATCAATAAAATTAGGCGGTAATTATATTCAGTTTAGCTACCTCATCTAAAAAAATCAATAAAATTAGGCTTATTCGACGCGTTTTTGTATGAAACGAAAGAATTTGGCAAAGAAAAGCGTCCCTCTGAGCCGAGATATTAAGCGCTAAAGTTGATAACTATTGGGATTAGGAGGAAACAGAGACAAAATGAGGGTAATTCTTCGGAATTACCTCCGAGCTACCTTCGATGAAATTAGGCTCATTCGGCGCGCTTTTGCGTAAAATGAAAGAATCTGGCAGAAAAGTGTCCGGGACTGCTCTGCGAAACGAGATATTGAGCGTTTAAATTGACTAAAGCCCTTTAAAGTGCTACGTAGTAACACTTTAAAGGTCTTCACACGTGAAATGGATAACAGAGCGTAAACATAACGTAAGATTGCTGGACCAATGGGCATCTAACATAATGTCGCCATATTGATTTACATAAGATGCTCATTGGTTTAGCGACCTGATGTTATGCCTTTCTTGTGTGAAGCCCTTTAATCAACTTTAAACGCTCAATATCTTGCATGAAGTCACAGAATACGAAAAAGGTGATCGCAATGCATGTTCGCAGTACTTCGCGGCAGTGACAGATTTCCTAACCTCAATAGTTCAGCTATCAACTTTAACGCTTAATATCTCAGCTTACAGGGCAGAGCGAGGCTTATTTTTCCCAGATTCTTTCGTTTCATGCAAAAACGCGTCGAATAAGTCTAATTTTATAGATTTTTGAGGTGGGATAGCTAAACTGAATAATTTTATCATAGTATCTTATAATATTTGTAACAGAATATTTATAAACATAGTGAAAGACACAGGTTAACAAACTTTTTAACGATTTCGGAGTCAACTAGGGTCGTCCATGAGATCATCGCGCGTTACGATAAAAAAAAACAGCAACAATGAAGTGAGGAAAAGGAACAACAATGAGCATTGAATACCGATACATTTCAATTTCAAGCCAAAAAACACCGATTTTGGTCAGCTCTTACTTTAAGTATATGTATGTACGTACATATTGATTGTATTATCCGTTTCACGCATAATGCGCATGATGTATTGTTTTAGTTTTCTTTAATATATCTTCTTTATATTTGGTGTGAACAACAAGGATAAAATGATACATAAAGGTGACTCTATATGGTTAATAATACTGATTACTGAATCAGTAATACTGATATTTATCAGTATTACAGCAATATTTTTAGTATTTTTACTATCTTACACATAATCAGTACTATTAACAATATATTTCACTTTAGTTTTAAATTATCTATTACACTGTGACATACTGTAACATGAAAATCACTACCCTGATAAATCACTTAGATTTTATATCAATCCATCAATATCAATCACACACGGTCAGTAATATCGTCAGTATTTGTTAATACTTGTACAGTATTATCGACCGTGTTGGGTCGCTTTAATATAATGCATTATGTATGAAACAGAATGCATTTCTTGAATGTTAAACATTTGTATAACAAAATTTTTTTTCAGCATTGAAATTTTAAAATAAAATGGTCAAAATAACAAGTGGAACTTGGAAATGTGTCATCCCACATTGTAAATCTCGTGCTAGAGCTCCCGGTCATTATTTTCCGAAAGATACAGAATTAAGGAAAAAATGGATAAAAGCAATATCTATGTCGCATGTACCTGACGAAAAAATTAAAAAATGTAGAATTTGCCATTTACATTTTGACGAAAGTTCGTATATTATTAATTTACAACGTAGACGGTTGAAAATTGATGCTATTCCAAATCGGAATTTGTCAACTGGAAATGAAACAGATGATTCTCAGTCTAGTGCAAGTACAGTTCCAGAAGAAGAAGAAGAAGAAGAAAAAGAAGAAAAAGAAGAAGACGAAGAAATGGACGATGTGACTGAAACAGTTGCAACACAATCTTTTCTCGATGTTTATAAATCTTATATAAGGACAGTGAATTTTCTTGAAAAAGAAAAAGCTATTTTGAAAAACAATGTAGATATTGAAGAAGAGACACAACAAGAAACACAGCCAGAGATTTTAAGGATAGTTGAAGAAGAAAAAACTATTTTGGAAAATAATGTAGATATTGAAGAAGGGACACAACGAGAAATACAGCCAGAGATTGTAAGGACAGTTGAAGAAGAAAAAGCTATTTTGGAAAACAATGTAGATATTGAAGAAGGGACACAACAAGAAACACAGTCATGTAACAATGTAAATATTGAAGAAGGGACACAACAAGAAACACAGCCAGAGATTGTAAGGACTCCAAACAGAAGTTTTCATTCTACAAACCATGTTCATAGAAATATACTTGTTACTCGAAAGGCTAACTTGACTCCAGTAGCAAGAAAAATATATATTAAAAGCAGATTATTTAAAAAACAAAAAATATTTTACGCAAGAATATTAATTATAAACAACGATTAAAGGACGCTAAAAAATTACTAGTTTAACTGTTCGGAAAAATTATTCAGCATTGAGAAATACACAAAAAATTTTCTTACATATGCAAATGAAGAATGTGACTAAAAAACTAAAGGTACATTCTTCTACATTTTGTACAAAGATAAAATCGGCATTAAAAAGTATATTATAAAGATAAATATGTTTCAATATATTTACAAAATTTAGGTATTTGAATCTTCTTAATCTTTTAAGACATAAAAGTTAAAATAATTCGAAACAATTATGAATATTATACATTATAAATATTAAAAAATACTAATTCTTTTTGATTAATTAAAAAAATATATATGTAGAACATTCTGGAATGTTCCTGAGACTATAAAAAATCCTACGAATACGTCCTGAACCAGTTCTTTGCTATGTGGGAAATATAACAGAGCGAACTTTGAATCCTGGAAAATCGGAAAAAATCTTGAATATTGGATCGCTGATTAGCACATATAAGCATTTTATAACTTAGTAGTTTTAAGTCTCTCTCTCTCTCTCTCTCTCTCTTTCACACACATTTTTTTGCCTCATCTCCACAGAACTAGTAGTAATAGTGTAATAATATAATTCAGTAATAATATAACTAGAGTTATATTTCTATTTTGTTTATGAATAAATAAATTATTTATATTATTATTAGTAAATGTTGGCGAGAGAAGGGGGGATGCAGACATTCTTTTGTATTTATGCTTTAGAACATAAGTACAGCCTTGGCCAAAGATATTAGACATTTATTTAAGAAATCGGATAATTTACAGAAAAATGCCGTAAATCAGTTTTTCAGTTAACTGTATATAATACTTAATAAGATGTTTAATATTTTTGGTCAAGACTGTATTAGGATATATAAAATAAATGTTTGGAAATTATTTTTTATTGTTTAATGAATAATTTATGTGTAATATAAAACGATTCAAATATTACATTTGTAATTTTTACTTATTTACTCGAAAGTGTGTAAAATTATTGAACAAAAAATATTCCACATTTCAGCTATTTACAGGTCAAAGTGATGAATTCTATTTCGAATTTTTTAAAAATTTTGTTACCAAAACACTTCATTGATGCTTTGACAATAAAATTTTAAAAAATTCGAAGTGGAGTTCATCACTTTGGCCTGTGAATGGCTCATTTGACCATTTTATCGACCGAGTAGGAGAATCCTACAATTTAGTTCTCAAAATTGTGTCTATCTGCCCAGATGGCGCAGAAGTAGGATTTTATTTTTTCCAAGAGCATGTCCAATTGTCCATACTCTGTAATGTATATGTCAATGTGTATGTAATCCAACTATTCAAGATGGCATCTGCGGAACAGGTCGGCCTCAACAAAACATGGGAATTATCGCTTTACGAATTACATCGCACTCCGCAAGACGCGATCACCGACAACACAGAGATTGCGGTCAGTCCGCGGAGTTTGCACAGCGAGCTCATGTGCCCCATTTGCTTGGATATGTTGAAGAAGACTATGACTACCAAGGAGTGCCTCCACCGTTTTTGTTCCGACTGTATTATCACAGCTTTACGAAGCGGTAACAAAGTATGTGCTTGACATAATACAACAAACTTATATCTACAATGTTTGCGGATAATACTACCCCATATTTTTTTTACAAGATGTAATGTTATTTACCTGTAAATTTGTGTATGTATGTATAATATAGTATGTGTATGCAATCTGCCATTCACTTTTTGTTTATTTTGAAAGCAATACTTTTGATGCAACTGAATTTTATTTATCGTAACATGAACTTTCTATTCGCATTGATTGACTACAAAATAGAGATTTTTAGAAACCCAATAACATGTGTATCCAGCTATTATCCTGTAATCACATACACCATCAACATATTTGAAAACTGTTGTATGATAAATGAAATATTAATTAGTCTGAATCCGTGCAACAAAATTATATATACTTGCTGCAAGAATTTTATGTATCTTCAATAAAAATAAATACTGTTTTTCTACAAGTAGTAGTATTTTATATTGAAATACAAGGAATTATTTATGTTATGTATAATGAATTATTTTATACTTTTGCATTGTTACAGGAATGTCCTACATGCAGGAAGAAATTGGTTTCTAAAAGATCTCTCAGACCAGATCCAAACTTCGATTTGCTAATCTCAAAAATCTATCCTAGCAGAGACGAATATGAGGCTCATCAGGAACGAGTTTTGGCTAAACTGAATAAGTCACATTCACAAGCTGCACTTGTTAACTCTATTACAGAAGGTATTAAATTACAAAGTCAGAATCGTCCACAGCGTTCCAGAAAGAATGCCAACGAATCTGAAAATGCAAGCAATGCAACGTCTTATAACAATACACCAAATATTAGTGCACCTACAACACCAAATCCATCTACAAATATAGCAAATCAAAGTGATTCCTCTCAAAGTGCAACAGGACCTTTAAATAGTGGAGGTATGATTAATTTTATGAATACCAATATTGTTTTTCAATCTATAAATAACTGCAATTTCTACTGAGTTTACAACAGCTTGTACAAACTTGTAATTTTTATTGTAACAATTATTTTTATGTGCATTTATCTAGGAACAACATCTAGAAACTCTACCACACCATCACCAAATCCTGCAAATCAAATCTCAAAACCATCAAAACGACAGAAAAGTCTACAAAATTCTGAGAATGATTCTTCTAGTGCAGAAGCCGAGACTGGCGGTGGTGATTCTATGGTTGACACAGAAGGTGAAGGTCCTAGCGAACCATTGATGCTTAACGAAATTGAACTTGTTTTTAAACCACATCCTACAGAAATGGCAGGTGATAATTCTTTAATAAAAGCATTGAAAGAGAACAGTATTCGCTATATAAAAACAACAGCAAATGCCACAGGTAAGATATCTTGCAAACCTGCAATTAAGAAAGAAAAAATTGTTTACTTGAAAAAGCTAATGAATATTATAAATATAAATATACATTAAATTATAAAATGGCAAAATGAACCTTCAGTATGGAGTAACAAATTGTTTGTTTTTACAGTGGACCATTTAAGTAAATATCTAGCAATGCGTTTAACGTTGGATTTGGATACTGAATTATCAGAATCAGATAGGCTGTTAAATTTTTGTATTTATATCGCACCTTCACCTGGGCAGCTTGTAGTATTAAGTGGCTCACAAACGTTACGACAAGTGAACGACAAATTCTGGCGTGTCAATCGACCTTTGGAAATGTATTACTCATGGAAGAAGACCTAGGGAAGGCCTCAAAAATATCTATCAGACGGGAGCTAATTGCGTCATGTTTTGAAGAAAGGAATGAATTGTCATTCATATTATATGGAATACAGTAGAATATATCAAATATGAACAATACATATTGTTGTATTGTACTGTATTCAATTTGATTCAATATTAAGGTAATATTTATAAAATCATCGACAATGATGCAATTTTTACATCTTTAAAGCTGGTTGCCAGTAATGGTTCCATTAATATAAGAATTAATAAGGCAACTAAAACCTTATTAAACTGTGTGATTTTAACGACATTATACATCCCGAATTGCAATTACCATTTCACACTATACAAAATAATATCTACAAAAAAGTTTTATAAAAGATATATATGTTACATTCACATATATTTATACATGTTCCATCATTTAATGGTTTTAATAATCATTAGTTTATTTAAATGATTTTTAATCACGTGGACCATGCTGTGTATAGTTTGCAGGAAAAGAATAAATATGTAAATACGAATACATACGCATATTTTTGTCTAGTCTTAGTCCTATGTTTCTAGATTTTGTAAATGTTTTTTTTTAATCACTGTATATTGCACATGCACACATATATGCATAATTTGTATTTGTATTTAAATTACGATCAGTGACATAAGAGCGTCATCAGAAGTTCTCTAAAAGAAATTGAATATATATTAGAAATTAACAAGTTATATTTTAAAGATACATTACATTTATTAAAATGCGTTTATTTAGTCCAATGATTTATTGTTTGATTATAGCTTGTGATTGAAACATATACTTACCACGTAATTTTTGATCAGAGTTTCAGGTAAAAATCTTCTGAAAATGCTAAGATAATTGTTCAAAATTAATATTTATGACAAGCTATAATCAATAATAATGATTAAGCATCATATTAAGTAAATGTATTAAATAAATATAATATGTTTTTAAAATATAACTTTAATACTTTAAAGAACGCCGAACGGTCAAAAAGTTAGATGTTACGAATATAATATTACCTCAGCACACTGAGGCAAAGACTGAGTCGAGTTGGCTAAGACACTCTTCCCGGCAAGTTGAGAGGTCCAAGGTTCAAACCCTGGCTGAGGTAATATTTTTCGCAATAAGTTTCTTTCCGTTTTTTAGATGTTTTATTTTATCTTTAGATGGGTTATTAAACGCTTCATAATGATTGTGTTGAAAGTCTGACAATTTTCGGCGCGCAATCACGTTTGGAACAAAAAATTGATTAAATATATTCGTAACATCTAACTTTCGACCGTTCGGCGTTCTTAACTTTATTCGATTTATTCATATACGGCCGTTCTTCTTATAATGTTTAATACTTTAAGATATTCGGTTTCTTGCAGGAAACTGCTGACAACATTCATGTATCACTGACTACATATTTTACGACGAGATTTTACGCACGATTAGTTTAAGGCAATATAATATATGAAAATCTTTCAAATATTTATCGAACTATCACGCATTTATATGCTTATTCCTTTGGCGAGTGGATATCACTTACTGATAACGAAGAAAATTAACGATGACAGAATTAAATGTCAAATAAATATTAAAAACTCGTTTTTTGCTTTGAATTGCTACTTTGTACGATTTACAGTTAAAGTCACAGTTGAACATATTCCTCGAGCCATCGATATAGGATTCGCTTTTTACAAAACAAGCATATCTATCCAATGCGATTATGACATCCCTATTCGGTAATTGGATGCTTTCGTTAAAGATACATGGAATTCGTCTTTACGCTGGTAGACCGAATAATCGATAAGTACCACCCTACCGTGCATCTCCCCTTGGATTTTCATTGAAGTGAAAACAATGCCGGTCTTTTGATAACACATCAGCCTTTGTTTTTTTTTTTCCAGAAACAAGCTTCACACGATTATTTTTTTATTATATTAATTTAAACTTTTTATCTGTTCATACTAGAAATTTTAATTTCAGTTTACGCGGATTTTCTTTGTTTCTTTATGTTATGTACTATATCTCATTATTACATGTTAGAAATTTTGTATAAGGATAATCGAAAAATTAAATACAATTTGCAATATTGAGAATTTCCGGTTATT
Organism: Trachymyrmex septentrionalis; assembly: GCF_001594115.1. NCBI lineage: Eukaryota > Metazoa > Arthropoda > Insecta > Hymenoptera > Formicidae > Trachymyrmex > Trachymyrmex septentrionalis. Next base: position 2,412,107 of record NW_017305179.1, read on the forward strand.
CATCATTTAAATTTAAAACTTAGATTAATTATGTTTTTTCACGTGTATACCTTTATGATTCTAGACCTAATTAATTATTCCAACAGCAGGATTCATATTAGTCCGGCAACGCTTAATTACGACACAACATCATACAAACTAATGACCACGGCTCTTAATTAGCACGCCAGAATGAATACCGAAATGAATTCTGTCTCGCGACTTTGCAATTTGGATAATACTCAATAACTGAATCGTTATAACATTAATTATTATGTTTTTTTATATAGAAAGAAGGATAGATTATTTACGATTATATCAAATGTAACAAATAATGATTTCGAAAGAAGTTTTTTTTAATTAATCTTGATTGATCTTGATTTTGAAAGTCAAAACCAAATTCTGAAAAAGTAAAAAACAGAAAAAAATATACTTTATATTTTTTAATGGATTTTTTATATTTTTTAAAGGAAAGAAATACGGAATCTTCAATAAGCCTATGTAGAAATTTTAAACGATTCCATAAAAAATAATATGGTTTTATTTGCGCAGATATTTTTTAATTACATTGACTGAAACAGATTCTTCAAATATTTATGCTTTTAGTTGAGCGACAGGATTTGAGAATACTAATGATAGCTTATAAGGCTCCTTGTACCAGAGTGGATAATCCGAAGAACTTTGAGTTCCGTTAGGAATTGAATTTTTAGGTAGAAGTTGATTTAATTTAAAGTTGGGTGGCTCTACTGTCTTCTTTAAAAGAACCGATACTTGTCGCATGTAATCTTCCATGTCAGTTGCTTTTTCCAATCTAGCAAAGAAAAATTTTCAGTTAAAAAAAAGTTTTTTCTCAGAATACTTAACAAATATTTTGTATTATTACTTTTATAGCAGATAGATTTTTTTTTTTACCTATGCACCATTTGCCTAGTAAACTCTAATCGATGCGGTCTCTTAATCATCGCTGTTTTTTCTTTTGTAAAATGATTATTCCATTGATTATTGGAATATACTTTTTCTACATCATTCCAAAGACCATAAAAATTTCCAAAATGTATTGCTGCATTTTTAGGCGCTTTTGTGATAAATTGTGGCTGTTCGACCATCATAGATGATTTATAATTTATGTTTGATACTGATGAAATGGTTGGGGATATACATTTTGACTTTCTGATAGAGCATCTGAAAGAAAAATGAAAAAGTAAATTATAAAATTAAATAAAATTTTATATATTTATAATGTAAATAAAATATATTTTAAATTGTGTAATAAAACATTATATGTTATTGTTATAAATGATAGTTTTGTTCAACACGTTTCATTATTTCATCATTATTCGTTTATATTACTCACGCAGTGCTATTGACATTTGATGTTGATAAGGAGAGGTTATTAGATTCTATTGCTGTTTCACTGTAATGTTTCACTGTATTTCTAGACATTTTTTTACGCGATTTGATTTTGTGTTGCTTGAACATTTTATTAATAAATTATTGGAATATATTATTTAGTAAATTAGAAGTCACTTGGAAATTTCAATAAATTGATGAATATTTTGTTGAGATATGTGTCCCGAGAATTTTTGTTTTGTTTATCAATCATGATCGTATTTAATAATCCATTTTATTAAAAAAAGATATATAGAGTGAATCATATACAAGATAGTTCTCAAGTATTGTTTGATATTTTAAAAGAATTTATTTTTGAGATTATTTATGAAAAAGATTTATATATTTTTAAAAAATTTTCATGTAAATCATAAATAATACTTCAGTCATGTAAAATCTTTGACACTGTATAATTTCTGATTCCTTCAAACGCTATATTATATGTCCCCTTCAGATGTATAATCTTTAAACTACAACTGATTTTTTTACTGGGTCTCACAGATTAATGTATATTGTTTTAATTTTTTTTTTTTTTTCCAAAAGACTTGAGAGATTTGAAATTCTTGTATAAATATACACATATTTTTTACATATATTCAAAATTGCTTGAAATGAATAAATTGTTTTAGGTCAAAATTTAAAAATATATATAAATTTATCTATACAGTGTAATTAAAAAACGGCGAAATCTATTTAAAATTACATAGTATTTATTTAAACATAATAAAGTTTACAAGTGAAGGAACTCACAGCATTGCGACAATCAGTTTTTCAAATGAAACTTCGGCCACCTTCGGTACTTACCGACGTACTTCGTGCGACTCCACTCACGTACTCGTTCTGTCTGGTGTCAGCGAGAGTCCAGTGGATTGGAATCCAGTCGTTGTCGCGCGTTTGTTTCGTTTACACCGGATTTGTGACGATTTAGTGTTTCAGTGCAAATTTTGCAAATATATTAATTGAAATTCACTTTTGCGCAATAACAATACAGTATATTCAATATCGTTGTGAGCTTCCTTTGTAAATCGCTGAGAAATATGTGCAAAGAATTTAGGTAAGATTTCCTTTTAATTCAATTTAAAACGTTTACCTTCAGATTATCTCTTTTAATCCAAAGTAAAATTTCTCTTTTTATATTTTTCCTTAAAGTATTATTTTAATTTACTTAAATATTGACATTACATTTCGTGCAATATATCGGGTGAAGAATTCTGAATAAAAGTTATGTGTAAATTATTTTCTTGTTACGTATAATATTTATATAAGAAAGTAATTTATAAAGCGGAAACGCGCTAATTAATTTAATTATAACTGACGTTACGTATCGTCAGATTGTTTGCTGGATCAGAATAAAATGAGTTTCCTAAAAACATGATCTTTCCAACTGTATAATTTTATATATTTTACATTACCAATAATATTCTCAATTATATTCATTATTGACACTTTGAGTGACGTTCCCCATATTGTGTACCTCTCTAAAGCACGTTCCAAGCGTAGTCAATGTAAACGTCACGAACACTTCCTGCTACACCTAGATTTCATGTATTTATTACATTTTTATATGTGTATATATATATATATATATATAATATTTGCTCGTTATAGATTTATACAAATCACAATTTGGAAATCTTTTAAAATATACAATTTACAATAAAAATCTTTTCGAGTTTTTCCTTTTTCGTGAAAACTAAATGTATGTAAACTCAGGAACAGTTCGAGGCACTCTCGGGTCGGTCTTTTAAATTAATTCTGTCTGGAATTTCATTGAAAAAAAATTGACAGTCGAACGCATTGTGGCATTCGCGCATTGATAGAGTTTGAATCTCTGAGTAAATAACTGCAAAAAGAAAAAGAAAAAAACCTAGCACACATTTACCAACTATTCGTTCGGAATCTCGGCATTTTGCTGCGATGCGTAGGATATTGGAAAACCCATAAACGATGTATGCGTACACGATGAAGTAAGTTTACCCAGACCAGACGCACCTCCAATATCCGATAAATTTTAATACAGTAATAATTCCGACGTATCCCATCGCGCGCAATATTGACTTTCCGCCTCTTTGGCCGGACTCCGCTCGTTCTCTCTCCTCACCCCCGCTTCCGTCTCGCTTATTCTTGTTCATTTCATCATTTTTTTCTCTCTCCTCCTTTTTATCTTTATTACGCCTGGCTCTGCTGCATTCTTTTTCTTTGGGCTTTAGGCAACGAGGCAGATGGTTACTTTCAGCTTTTATTTTCTGCGATTATATTATCACCTTGATATAACAAATATATCTATCGAGGCGTTAATCTTCCATCTTATATTATTTAAAAGTTGAAAGAGAGTCCATTGCAAATACCTGATTAATTAAATGTTACTTTCGTTGAATTATTACGTTAGACGTAGATTGCGTAGAATAACGTCGAAATATATCGGTGCACGGTCAATATTAACTTGGAATGGAATCCGACAAACGCAAGAAAGTATTGATCGAGACTGTTTGCTGTAAGGCTTTCGAATTACACGATGCGTAAATCGTCATTATAAGCTTCCATCTTCCTTTTTGCGCTACCCTTACGCGCGTAGATCGAAGGCCTAGCGATCGTATTTTCAATTACATCACTGACCGCATCATCGATCAGTCGTCACGGTCCGATGCTCGCAGCCTTAATAAAGCGTGGTGACGGTCAATAAACGTAGTTTGGCGGTTTGATATCGATACAATGTAGCATCTCAAGTGGGATCGTGCTTCAATGCATCGAATAACGGTACATATATATATATATATATATAT
>NW_017305179.1:2416635-2427720 GCF_001594115.1 Trachymyrmex septentrionalis
TATATATATAGCTATATATATATAGCGTGACGTCGCGCCGTTTGAAACTAATATCTGACGAGAACTACAAGCTTTATATCGGCGCGACGAATTTCCGAGAGGCCGTGTAATTCGGCATTATGGGGGTACAAGTGCATTTTTCCTTTTTGTTAGGGGTTGCCCACGCGCTAGTACACACTCGCTCGTGTCATTTTTCTCCGTGTAGGCAATCGCCGGTATAAGGGCACTATCCGCATCGTGTGTTAATCACCGACTACAGAGGGTGGAAAAGACTATAGGCGTCGTTGCGAAGGGAGAAAAAATGAGCGAAAGAAGGAAGGTGGATGCAAGTGCATAAACCCAAAGAAAGCCCTACGAGCACGTTCTAAACATGCAGAGCACGTTTATTTTTCTTTTCATGTGCATGTCAAGGGCATAAACATCTCCCTGCAATGGATTATTATACGAACGATGGAAACTTTCCGCGACGACAAGTTTTTTTCTCTGTAATTTAGTACCTGCTCTTAATTATCTTCACGTTCCTTCATTAGAGAACACGAATGGATTTCGGGCGAGATGAGTAATAGTTTATGTGTATACACACGAATACTCTATTTAAAATGAAATAAATGTTGCAAAAAGAGGTGATTAATTTTTTTCCATGCACATAAAATATTTAATAAAAAAAACATATACGACATAAACAGTAATGTAATTTTTCTTTTATAATACTCATATACATATATATGTTATATATATAGTATTTTTAATAATTAATTACATTATGCATAATAAACGGAAAAAACGAGCTTATTGAAGTTTCTAAAATTTATCTAGATACAGATCTGAAAATAATTTTGGACTATCAAAATAATTGTGTACAACACGAACATCTAAGGACGTCCTGAAGACTTTTTTACGCTCTAAGAATGTTTCCAGGATATACCTAGTGTATCGTATAGGATGCTTAAACTAGTTGCTAAAATCTTTTTTGCAGCATTGTCAATAACGCTCAAGTATTCTATATATATATATGTATAATTATTTGAATGGTTTAAAAATTATTTTCAGATCTGTGTCTAGCTAAATTTTTAGACAAATTTCTTTATATTTCAATATTTTTAAAAACCATACCATTTTAAATACAGATATATCCCGAACATGTATATGTTTATAAAAATTATATAGGCTACATCTTTTAAATTTGTGCGCAATTGTGTGTGAGAGAAGAAGAAATAGAACAGTTGAGACCGTTTTCAAGCAGCTGCAGATCTATTTGTTGGAAAATCCTCGAGTAAAAGAGAAACGCGGCGAATAGAACGCGGGGTGGCATTTCGATTGGAACGTGCGATATATTACGTGCCTGGCAAATACATACGTGCTCTCTGCGACACATATATATATATATATATGTATATATATATATATATATATATAAAAGTAGACGCATAAATAAGATTGCAAATGCGTGCTAACTGTGTGTAAGCACCGATCAGAACACGAGTAATGCGAGCACGTATATTTTTATTGATTTCAAATGTTTCTACTCTATCTCTTTCATTCTTCTTCTTCTTCTTTATTTTCTTCTTCGTCTTCTTCTTTAATTGCCGTCATCGTTAATGTCATCTTTGCCTTCTATTTTCTCTTCTTCTTTCTAGTGTTTTTTACTTTCCAGAGTATTTGTGAGAATTGAATTTGGTTACAATTAATATTTAAATATCCTATGAACTTGTAAATCAAAATACGTTTGATTAATAAAATATGGGAATGCATATGCATTGCAAATACACACTTTTTTTTTACAAAAAAATCATAATCTACAAATAATATGTACACACACACACACACACACACACACACACACACACATATATACAGATGTACAGATTTTTGGGGATAAAGAAATATATTATAATTTTGTTACCTTCACCTTGACACGATAAAGGTAAAACTACTCTTTCTTCCGTGAAATCATATCCAATCATAATTATAATAGCAATTAGTCGGTGGTGGTAAAATGAACTGCGCTGTAAACATCAGAGACAGCATGACGATGCAAATACAGAAATTCTCCTCATATGAAACGAATCGTAAATAACAGCCTGGTATAGGATTATCGTACACTCTCTCTCAAGAAGGACGATACTCCTGCGTAGAAATAATTGCAAGCTATAATTGTTTCTATAGGATATACAACGACGTATGCACACGTGTATATATTCACAATTTTTATTGATACGTTTATTAAAACCTGTAGCAATAACATTACATTTACGACGATGACGGTAGAGGTATATTTGATTCTTTCAATTAATAGTAGGTTCTTTCAAAAAATATTCTCATTTATAACAGCACATATACATATATTGATTGGATATTATTTCTATATTAGATATAATAGAGTATAAATACAATTATCATTTTATACTTGTATCAACCATCTTTTATATACATTCAAAGAAAATAATGTATGCAATTCCTTTAATTTAATGTCTTTTTACCCGCTGCCTATATTCTCCCTACTTATGGGAGCGCACGCTGCAACTGAATCTCGTTAAAGTTGGACACGAATCGTATTTTTCTCACCGCGTCGCGAAGATTGATCGTTACTTCAGAAAATTCCAGGGACTTCTGTTTAGGTTGTAGTTAGCTTATGGTGTACAACATCCTTATACGAATATATAGTGACATAATAGGCAAACGTGACGTCCAGGCCGATGCACCGTTATGCAGAATGGTGCTGAGGTCAAAGAGTCGATATGGATGGAAAGGGAAGAAGCAGAGAGTCTGCGATTCGTTCAGAATGTATATATGTACATCCGCGGGTACGCTCGTTTGGCTAGTTCACTCAAATGAATATTTCAGCAGTCACAAAGCGGAGCGAATGTGGGATACAACCGCGTAAATTTTCCTATTCAAACAAATAAATGGATATTTCTATTCAGCACCTACACAATTATTCAGATTACGAAATTTCTACATAATACATTGACATTTACATGTTAAAATTAGAAGAACACGATTTTACATTGTTTACAAAAAAAAAAAACCTTTAATATTTAATAATTGAAATTGTGCAAATGCAAATTATATGTGCGATTCATTATAATAAGCTTCGAAAATTGTCACAGCACACGCCTCTGTTAAAACACGTAATTAAAATAATTTTTGTCACATACGTGAGCATATTTTTTAACATTTTAGAACATACTTATTTATTTTGTGACACATACTCTACGACCTACAATGTCAGTCCATTCCAAATTGTCTGACAATCAACAGTGTTTTATTATACATGCGGACACGATTTGAAATTGATTCAACTGACTATTCTATATACGTAAGTATATTAACGTAAGTGAAAAACAAATTCTTATCAATATTGAATTAAATATATTAATTTTTAATCAGAAATTAACTTCTAATTGTACAGAATATAGCAGGATAGTCGTTGAAGAAATTCTCAGACTTTCAAACTTTTGACTTGATACTTACTTCGATCTGTTGTATTTTAACGCAGGATTAGCTAAATAAGATTAATCAAGAGTGATGATTCTTATAATGTATCATTTGTTAGTTCGTTGACATTGGATGGGATTACATTAATACGTTCTCTTTATTATCACTGATGAAGACTTTGTAAGTCGAAACGTTTGAAATTTATAGTGTTACGAATGCAATAAAAGACGAATTTTTGTATTAGTTAACTATATTTGCTCGTTTTTTTTTTGTTTTTTTTTTAAGAAGCCTCGTTATTTTAATTTATTGCAAAATAATTTTTGTTTATTTTAATGAAAATGTATATTTGGATTATGATTATAGTAATTTTATATTGGAGAAAAACCGTGTTACTACACGTGTGCCGTTTTAAAAGGGGATAAACTGTAATTCAAGTAATTCAAAGTTAATATTTAAATGCTGGTTGTTGACATTGATTTAATAAGCATCAATAGGTTGTTCCTGAACGATCATTCGATACGAGCACGTGCGCGTACTCAAGTATTATGCGTGTGCACGCTCTCGACTCGCACGCGCTGCTTGACATGGCACTACGGCCATTAGTGCCATTTGATAGATACTTCAGTATACCTCTTACGAGATTGTTGAACCGTCGTGATCGACAAATCGTCGCTGTGAAAGTACTGTTGTTTTCGAATTACGTGATAGAACTCAATTGACCGCGAAACGATAGATAAGGTGGCGTGGAAGATTATCGATTAACCGTTAATTTCTTCCACATCACATATATTCAGTTATCTCTCTAAACTTTATGACACGACGACAGTGTAACAGCTCGAAGAGATTTTCTAGTTAATAATTTATCGCGAAAAAGGGGGGACGGGAGAGACGGAAGAGAATAAGAGATTTTTCGTACATTTGTAATCTGTAAATTTGGATGGTTACAAAAATATATTTGACATGATAGAAGGAACAATCGTTTCCTCTGAGGCCGTATATCTTACGTCTCCAATTATCGGTGATAACGGTGTCTCGCATCTCTTCTTTCTTTCTTTTATTCTTTTTTCGAGCTTATTTCTTCGCCGTTCCTTCTCTGCAGTGCAAAACGTATAATCAAAGTTTATTGCCGAAGATACGTAATGACAGGGTTAGGCTTAGCGCAAAATTAACGATTTGGGTCCGGATGCCTTTAGGCGTTGTACAGATTTCCGACTGCGCAATTAGATTATACACATCTAATAATGTAAGTATTCGAGAGTCTATTTATATGAAATTTTATATTGTATTTTCTCATATATCTTCTCTGTCTATTTGCGTTCACGTTTATTATTAAAAGTACCGCGTAAAAACAACAGCGTAAATATGAATCTTGTAATTAGACTGCGAATTTCTATGCAAATGCATATTAAAAAAAAATATTTAATATATTTAGCGAGTTAAACAACGATAATTTAGCTAATTAGAGTCAGATATATAGATAGTGTACCGGTTAAATCCTTCCTCTGTTTTTTTGTACCGAGCGTGGCTCGACCATAAGTTGAGTCTTGTGATAGCCAACCTGCAGAATGAAAAAAAAGAATAGAGAGGATAAAAGAGGAGAAGATGTTAGAATAAATGGAGAAGATGCCGAGAAGAAAGCAGCAAAGGAAGAAAAAATACTGAACGTGTCTCTTTCATAGCTGCAGGTTGTTTCAGATTTCATTTTTATATACTCGTCTCTTTACAGCGCGTAGCTTTTTTAATGTTTGTCATTTATGATAGATAAAATACATCTTTCCTACATCTTTCATGCTCTAAGAATTGCTGAAAATTGTAATAAAGATTGATAAATTAATCGACGAAATGAAATTTGTTATTAAATTATAGCTGTTTAATCTCTATATTAGTTTAATTGTTTCTCGTTTTATAGTCCCTTGTGCAATAATCAAAAGTATGCAATCGCACCTGCGTGCGATCAAGGCGGAAGCTTGAATAGAATGGAAAATGGTGACCGTGAGAACGAGATTCTCGAGATCGTTCACACTTCCTCGTATGATCGGCGCCGACATACAAGGAACTCCGTTAAAACAGTTCTTTACGCTCGTCACGTTCTTGATGTATACCACGAGGTGTCTACGTCGCAACAATTGTTATAGTCATTCTTTATAAAAAAAAATTGCTATAATATGCGTAGAGTATTAGCAGATAAATGTGCAATATTATATTTACTTGCGTTTATATGACTTTGCATTTTATTGTAATCGTATATTTTTATATTAGCTCTTATTTAGTAATACAATTTAGCGATAACAAATTTCTGAATTAATTTTACATTACTAAAAGCTGTATAATCATGTTTTGCATTTTTCAATGAAATTCAAATAAATCAAACGACATTATAGTATCAGAAACTCATCTTAAAATCAAATCATTTATCTATCGACTGACGTTATACCTATTGACTAATACTAATTATACTAAGAGATAACAACTAACAGCCATATTGAAACCAACACACACATTGGTATTCACTTTGAATGAATTAATATAATTAATGTCAAAAATTTCGTTTTATTTAAAAATAATTTATTTTAAAAAGACCAAATAAGAGAATAGATTAGAAAAGTGATTATGAGAATTCAATTAATTTATTCAAATATAATTACTAAAAACTGATTTGGAAAATCTCTTTATTATTCATGACACTTTAATATTGTCAACTCGAAACTGTAACTAAATAAAAAAAAGATATTATATTTACTATACATTTTTTAAACCTCTCTCTCTCTCTCTCTCTCTCTCTGTGTGTGTGTGTGTGTGTGTGTGTGTGTGTGTTAGATAATTCAGAAAAGAATTATATAAATAAATTATATAGGTACAAAGTTATTTATATACATATAGGTATGTAAAATTTACAAGTCTTTATTGATTTATTTGTACACGTCTTTATGAAATTCTTTGGAAGCTATTTTACTTCATTAATTAAAAATTTAAATAAAACAAAAGTAATTAAGAGATTATTTACTAAACATTGTCCTTTAAATTCAATAACAAGATTCTTATTAAAATTCTCTTAACTTGGCAGCGCTGCGTTGCACGAGAAAGCAACGTCTGACTTCAAGTTCAAGTCTAGATATGGATCCACACTGGATCCAATTATACAACTTAGCCAGGATTCCAGTCTCCGGATTTTCCACATCCATTTAGAACAAGTTTGTGATGATCGTTATCGCTTGTTGACAAATAATTTCTTTTTTTTTTACGATTAAAACGATAATAACAAGTTGTAGCGTACGTAACAGGACGTAAAATAATTGTCGTGTTCTCGTGATAGATCACAACGCAATGTTTGTGGTTCTAGCGTAATCCAATTAGTTAATTAGAGAAACGTGTATCTTCACAAACATATAGCTGCGCCAATTAGTACGTCTAGCGACGCAGAATATCCGTCAGAGATTCGCTTTAGTGAAATTTCAGTCGAGGAAAGCAACCTTCCGAGACTTGGTTTCCTCGATCCTTAGAGGCAGAGGATCAATGCGTGAGATTACATACTTGAGATACTCGAGTTTCTTCTACGTAGGCGGCAAAAGGGCTACGTGACCGAAACAATGGCCAAGAGAACCTAAGTCTGCTTCATGTGGCTTGCGTTATTTTGTCCAAGAAATACAACTTCTTTTTTTCCATTTACTTGTGTGTGTGTGTGTGTGTGTAAACATATCCTTTTAATATTTATAATATATCAAATATATATAATGAGACTAATGAAAGAATCTATCAGTGAAAATTGTATAAAAGCCCATCGGAGCCTACATCAGCTATTCGGATGCACAAAAATTCTTTATTTTTCGTGTGAATGTAACAAAACAAATAAAATATACATTTGAACCCTTCAGTTTTCGGGTCCTTATCAATATCATATATAAATCGAAATTACATAAATAACGCAAATTCCAATTTACATTCACACGAAAAATAAAGAATTTTTGTGCATCCGAATAGCTGATGTAGGCTCCGATGGGCTTTTTTTACATTTTTCACTAATTAATAATATATTTTTATATAAAAATATAAAACGTTATATATGCATTCACACACGCGATTATACATATTCCAATCTTACATGACTTTGGATTTTTATTAATCCTATATATAATATTATACATTAAATTTTTCCGCTATATAAGTATCGTTGCCGATCGTAATCCACAAAGCTACTATATAACGCGGGTAGCAAATTACCAATCGCAGTAAAAGAAGTGGAAGAATAATGGAATCGATCTTTCGAATTAATTAATAATGCGTACACGATTGTAATAGTTAAACTAATTCTAGGATGATAAAGCGTAGCGCGTGTTGATTGCGATGATTAAAGCATCTTTGATTATATGGGAAGTAAAGTTATTACAGCTCTTTCTAACGAGAGTCATTCACGCTAATACGTCTACTGAACGTTCCTCTCGCACCCATCATTACCTTCGGTACAAACGGCAAGAAGTATGTCGCTCCTTACTTCTGTGCTCCTTCCATTCAGGATCCACATGGAACTTAAGGACATGCCTGCCAGGATACGCGGTCATCCATATTTTTTCCGCGGCTTTCGTTCTAGTCTTTTTTTTTTCTCCTCTACGTCTATCTGCCCGCCAATGTCGTTTCCTGGCAGTGGCTTGTGGATTAAATGAGCCGTAAGGGAATGCCAGTGCTATATAAGGTTGACACGACGCGGAATCGATGATGTCGTTCCAACGGTTACTATTGCCACGAATTCATTCTTTCTTGCTTGAAGAAATCGATTTTTACCCTTTTTTTTTTACACAGCCTATTCACTAACAATGATGCAAAATGGTTAGATCGATCGCAGTACTAGTAGTAATAATAGATACTTCTTGTTGCTTCAGTATAAGATGCGCAACATACCTAATGACATTTTCTGTTTCAAAAAAAGTAATATTTTATTTTTGTCGAAATTTTATTATTGTACAATTACATAAATATTGTACAATTACAAGAAAGTATCTACATTAATATCTATAAAAATTGGCTTAGCTTCAAATCAATAAGGAATAATCATCTTGCGATTATTCATACGCTTTTATATTGACGTTTCTAATCACAACATAAAAAATAGTAGATTTATCTTACGTGTAGAAAATACATAGAAATTCTTCTTAATTTATTAGAGTAACCAAACCGGTTGTCAACCGGTTTGCTGCTTATATTTTAAGTACCTTTTCAGATACCAGAAAAAAGACAACTGCCTGTTGCAAAAACGTTGAATTTTGAACGTACAAATTTTGGCAAATAGTTTATATTATAAATGAAAATGCCGTAAATTATACTAATACTAAAAGCAGTAAAAACTGCCTATATGCATTTACAGAAATAATTTTTAATTGGTTCAACATTCTATATGCTTATAAATTTTATTTTTTGCGCGAGTAAGAGGTATAATTTAATTTTCGCGTTAAAGATACTTGCGTGACTTGTAAATTTGCGAAAATAATTAACGAATGGTTAAATTCTCAAACTATTTACAAGAGAAGAAAATGTATAATAATTAAAGCAGGCTAAAAGAGAACCGAAGAGAATAATTTGTAGCGTGCACCGATTCGTTAATAATTGACGTAATTGGGTTTGCGTGCTTAGTTTTGAAAAATATTACGTGGGATATATGTTTATCCAAAAGGTTTCCTTAATGGCGCAACAAGTGCCAAAAAAGGAATATTTTGCCTGGAGGGTTTAACGATTGGAAACTTTTTGTGTAGCGCCGCAAATAAAATTTTCGAGCGAAGTAACGGTATTTTGAGACAAGATAAAAAAATATTGATGTTTCCGGATTTGTATTTTTTTATTTATTTTAATTTTTAAAACAAATCTTGAATATATGATTTGAAGCTCTTTTTATGTAATTATATACGTTACATATACATTGTGTAAATTACAACACAGTGCGAAGTGCAAGCTGAGAAGCACCATCGCGTGAAATTAAAGTTCAGATCTTTATCAATTAATTTTCTTTATCTTAGATTTGAAAACGAATAGATTTCATCAGTTTCATACATGATGGATAATAAGGTCTGTCTTGGGTAGGAAGAATTAATTACATCATGTTAGAATGATAAATGTAATTCTTGTTAAGACCCACGCAAGTATTAGATTTCGTGTATTGAAAATTATGAGAATAGAGAGTACACTTTGTTTCGTTCTTTGTAACAAAGTTCACAGTCATTATAAGAAATGGTTATAAACAACACTTAAATTATCTCATATGTATTATGAGTCACAAAATTGGAGGATCTTTCAGATAATTTTAACTTGTCTTATGTATCTTTTGGTAGTCATCTCATTTTTTTTTTTTTTTTTAAGATTTCCTTTGTCTTATACATTATCTATGTAAAATATAATATCATTTACCTATATATATGAGTAGAAATATTATATTCGTAATATTTGTAATATTTGTATAAATCTAACATACGAGATATACAAAGTCAGAGACTTATCTACTACATAGCAAGAATACGCGAAACATGGTGATCCACAAACGTATAAGCGTTGAAGCAACTTCTCTTGAAAGGTCTTTTTCACACCTCATGCATAAGGGTCACAGACCTTAAACTCCGGTCTCTCAATAAATATTTGAAATACCTCGTGTATGACCGAACGAACGCGATTAACATTTACACATAACACTTACACGTAGATTAACGAAAATACGAGATCGTCGAAAAATAGCATATTTGTAGAGCAGCCAACTTTCGGAAGAGAGTTAAATTATTTAACGATCCGTTGATTGCTAGATAGAGATAAAACGGGCAGCTCGTACGCTGCTGCCACTTCGGTCGAACAGCCGAACGGATGATCATGAAGATTAATCTCCGATCGCCACGAGACGCCAACGTTGGTATTCCCTTTCATCCGTCATTCTGGCCAGGCGTTGCCTTTCCATCTCTTCACCAATACGTTAGATTTCCAACTGTGAGCTTTTCTCACGCATACTTGTATGCACGTGCACGTGCTCGCACTCCGCGGTTACTTTTCGCTTCTCTTATTCTTCTTCTTCTTCACACTCCTCAAGCTCTCCCTTCGTCAGGCTAATCTGAACTCTCTTCTTCGAGCATCGAATCCTCTTCCGCGTTCTTCCGAGCTGCTGCACTTTCCTGTAAAGCGGCATCATTGTTTTCCTCGAATGTCCTTTTCTGTACTTGAACGCGGAATAAATCATTGAACGAATACAGAAATGAAGATATTCATTTTCTTCATGCAGTTCTCATTTTCTTTGTGTAATTCTGTTTGTGTATTATCTTGTTTAATAATACATGTATTAATCATGGCAATTACTATTATATTAATATTATTATCAAAATGATTTATAGCTTAAATGTAATTATAATGTATATTGATTTTTTAAAGTTGATATTAATTAAATATTACTTAATTAGAATTAAAATCGTAATAAACAAACTTGAGACGAAGATAGTCTACTTATATTTAATAATCACACATATTTTATAAAATAATATAATTATAATCAAAATAGAGTACAGTCAATTCTTCTATAACACGGTTGATTCGTATTGTGTTGTATCGAAACCGTGTTCTCGGAGTATCGTGTTATAGAAGGATAGATACCTACCGTACCTTGTTTGACATTCTACAATGATGACTCGG
>NW_017305179.1:2428172-2437481 GCF_001594115.1 Trachymyrmex septentrionalis
TATATAACATCCTCTTACTAATTGTTTTTAATTATGAAATTATACAAAAACATTTCGTCATCCTTTATTCGCACACAAGTAATTTTCTTCCTCTTCTTCTTCTACCTTTTTCCTCTTCCATCGTATTTCACCTTTTCTTTTCCAGTCACTCCTTTTAGACGCAGCACGAGCGTCATGTCGTTGTGAATGACCACGTCAAGTACCTTGCTGGATGGAGGAATAATTTCACAACGAGGGAGTCGTCCGGCTGGCATATTAATTTATGGCTATTGCATGACGGACGTTCCAACTTCCAAGACCGATGAACATTGGCTTACCAAACATAGTCACTCAAGTTACTGAATATTTTATTATTTTTTCGACGCAGAACTACTGTTTGCAGTTCTATATTTGTCTGTATATTATACACGTTCAGTTTATGTTTTATATACGTTATAAATTCATTTTCCAGTATCTCCTTTCAATCCGGAAAATTATCTCTTTCATATTGGAAAAATATATCTTATTATAGCAACATTAATTTTATCATAGCTACAAAAGAATCATAGCTACAAAACGTTTTTTTGTTTTTAATAAATTATCAAAATAATTTATAGATGAACGTTAAAACGGTGATTTTAACGTTCCAATCTATTGAGTTGAGTAAAAAGTAACTTTATATTTTTAGATTTGAATGTCACCTAAAAATACAAAGACACATATAATGCGTTTTATCATCAAAGCAAGAAAGACTGAATGATTAACATACTTTATTCTTGTAACGAGTAATTAAGTGGGAAGGGTAATTCATCGCACGATTCATCAGCACGATGTGCTCATAATAACAGAGCAAATTGACGCTTATTTATCGTTATGATGTTTTTACATTGTAGGTTTCTCACATCGTAAAATTTCTCTATGCCTTGTTGGCAGAGAGTCATCACTTTCACGCTCTGAAATTCTTTTTCATTAAAATTTTTGCTACGTGCAACCAGATTTACGAGCGGCCAGATGGCTGAGAGGTCAGACTTACACAGTCCTTCCTTTGAATCCCTGGTGGCACTTGCGGTTAGATGATTCTTTCATTAGTTCCACGAGACATGGCAATCGTAACTCATGATGAATCGTCCTCTAAGTCGGCGTAACTCTATCTTTTATTTTCTTCATCTAGATCTCGAGACCGACTCGAGCGAATATCACGTATTTGCGACGTCGTTGAAATTCATTTATATATTTCTTCTAGATCAACTAATAAATCAACGTAATAAATATAGTAATTCTGTATGTAATTTGATATATATTCTTATGTTTATATATTAATGATTTTTCACTTAATGCATTACTGTTTTTTTTTTTATTACTGTATTTATTTCTACATTAGCATAAAGATACGTAACGACGTATATGATTTTTTTCAGATTACTTCTTTCAAGTGGCTTACTACTGATATTCTTCAGTAGTCTCGTCACTGCGACTACTTCCGAGGAAAGTTTCGAGACGGTTCATACAAGCAACGCGGCTGTTCTAAACCGACTTGGACTGACACCTCTTCAAATACCCGATGGGCATCATAAGAAGCGATTAGCCGGGCCTGAACCACCGGGACTCAGCTCGCAAACGCGCATACATCAGCCTTACAGTCGTCGTCATGGACACCGTGACAGCCACGTTTACATTGTGAAACTTCCGGCTAGTCCTCCGTACTACACCATTACGAAGCCTCACAAATCCGTCAACGACGACAAAGTCACTAAGACCGGCCCGAGTTTTCCGGTGGGATTTCAAGGAAATGGTAAACCTGCCAAGATTTATCATTGGAATTTACCGGTCGTAAAGAAAATGATGGAGAAGAAGCGCCTCCAACTGAGCCAACTAAGAATTGACGCTAGAAAAAAGTTGGAGGATATGAAGAAACAGCAGCAAACATCTACAAAAACCATACTGAATAAGCTTTATCCGCTCGATACAAGTAGCAAGAGTTACGAGTATCGTGCCACCGACAACCAACTTCGTTTGCACCAAAAGCAACCAGTGACGAAACACATCAGAAATAATGACAAGAGACTCAGCTATTCGAATAGCGACAACGACAATATTAAATTCAAGTCGACGAAAAAGAATAACCTTGGCAACAAGGCGTATAGATTAAACGATATGAGTGTGCACAGGATCCACCTGAGCAACGAATTTCACGGCTCAAGGAACACTGTGCCGAAGATGAAAAAACACCGGAAAAAAGCTGCCACTTCATATTATGCGCCAATCGCCACTAAGACGGGTTCCACTAGCATCCACAAAAACTTTCCCGGAAATGGCAAACCTAAAGCTTTCTACATTATGGAAAAGAGTCGCAAGCCAGTATACTATCATCCCCTTCTACCTTAATCTTCGATTGTTCGTGTAACTGTGCATAATCGTGTAATATCTTAACTGGCTTGCCTGCCTGTTAGCTTAAGTAGATGCATACTGTTCTGTTTGTACAGGATCAGGAATCGCCATTCAAATTGACAACGATAAAATGCAAAAAAAAAAAAAAGGAAGGAAGAGGGAGAAAGAAAAAGAGAGAAACAGAGACTTTCATGCCTATATTGCATATAGTCATTCTTATTCAAGATAAATGCATTCCGCAAACTGTTCCACTTCTGTTAAATATACATCGTTATTATATCTTTACTTATAAAGGTGCATTAAGATAAGTAAATATTAGAAGTGCGTAAACATACGTTTTATTATCGCATCTTGTTGATAAATTCATTTCTTCGTATATTTTTAATTTTTTACGTTATCGTATATATTCAGATAATCCATTATATTATTACGACGAAACAACAGACAAATATTATTTATATTTTTACATTGCCTTATTAACTGACAAATGGATGAGGAATTTGAGCATATCATATTTTCACAAAACATATTTTACATCTATTATCATAATAATCGGTATCAATTGTATCTATATAGACATCAAAAATTTCCGCAAAATGATACTAAATAAACCTCTATGCATCTATTTCTTTTTATATAAGAATGTATTATTTTAAAAGGTAGCTTTACTAGAACAATTTAAAAAAAAATTTTTTTCTAATTGTTATAAGATTGAAACGTCACTAGACGGGACTTTTTATAGAACATTTTATTGATAACTTTACTGCTTTGTATTTTAAAACGCTTCTTTTAATCATGAGAGTTTCGCGAGAATTCGTCGTATCACACATCGCAATTACTTTAAAAAAACATTACATAATAAAAACATTATGTAATAGAGGAAAATGGTTGACTTATTTCCATTAGCATCTTAGACATAAATTGAATTAAAAAAAACATCATGTTGCAATTAGAAAAGAAATTAATGTTAAATAATGTGCAGAACTCCTTTGACGGAAGCTTAAAGAGCGTTAGTTTTGATTGATAGAAATAAAAAATTCAATTGAAGTTTAATGCAATGTTTAATGTCGTAATAGGCAATAAAATGTGGATCTACTGCTATATTCTTGACTGTCAAAGATAGAATGCTCGGTTGTCTTTCTGCAAAAGCAGAAACTAAAAGCAGTGATCTCGCGAGGCCTACGAAAATCTGATAATTGAGATATTTATTTAAATGTGATTTCAGTACTATGACGATTGATTTTATTATAAGTACGAGTATACGAAACTTACGAACAATTACAAATACTTAAAAAAAAAAACTGAGAATAGAACAATTTGTTGTTTTATTTATTGTGTTTGCGGAAACTTTCGGTGTGTTGCGAACTTAAAATATGATAGTATTATTGAGATTATGACTGAATGTTCCATGTCTATCCTGCATTGGATGACTATTTACACTATTTACACATAATATAAGTATTGATTAAGCTATTACTATGTGACACTCAAATTATATTATATATATATATATATATATATATATATATATATATATATATATATATATATATATATATATATATATATATATATATATATATATATATATATATATATATATATATATATATATATATATATATATATATATATATATATATATATATATATATATATATATATACGTAGGTTCTCTTTATCTCTTTATTTGGTTTTTTTTATTTATATATACAAGATTTAAAGAAAAGCAAAAAATACTATGTATTTTTACTTAGATTAATATAAGGATTTTATGTGACATTGATTTATTAGGGTAACAGCAAGATTAATATCTTTTTACAGAGCTTCATTTTAAACTGAGTCAGTGCTTTTGTTTTTTTACTCTGATAAAATGTAAGATTGTTTTTCAAAGTATACGATCACCGAATGATTTCTTCCCGCTGGAAAAGATCATGATCTTATAATCAAATTCTCCATTATTGAATTAACATTGTATAATATATTTTTATAAATATAAATATGCGAACGTATTATCATATTTCTACACGCGCGCCCGTCGTTTGCGTATAATCACGTAAACATAATTGATCCGTGATTGAGTATGTCCAATACTTAATCAACGTAAAATGTTTCCATATAATTATAGATAGATTTTTCGTTAAGACTGGACAATACGCATGTTTTTATACAACGTGTAAATTTTTCCTCCTACGTGAATTGACGTGGAAATGTTTTGTGTTGAATATATTTTTTTCTATATTCTAGATATCGTGAGTAAGTGCGCTCAATTGTAATGAGGCGTATATATTCAGTGTAACGAATAAAGATATTTATAACTCTTTGTATACTTTGTCTTGACAATTACATACTTAAAAACCCAACTACCTTTCGTGTTTAATCAATATTCTGGCAATGCTAATCTTAAAATGCTTATTTATCGTTATTATTATTTGGAAAAACTCTATTTCTTTTTATACACATAATAATAAAAAGTTACTCTAAATTAAATTTGAATATTTATTTAGATAATTTCTAATTAGATTTAAATCTTTAAAAAGATTTATATATATATATATATTGTATATATATTGTATATATATGTGTGTATGTATATAAATCTAATCAGAAATAACTCTATGTTTTGTACATAATTCTTATTGCAGTTTGTCACATTTGATATTTCAAAATTGCATTATGCAGATATGAATAAATGTTTAATTAGTAAAACAACGCATAGAAACTAATGAATCTATAGAACTCTGTTTATGACCTTGCTTTACCACTCTGTACCTGGATGAGAACCCTTGCAACCCGTTATAGCGCATTTACTTTAATATCTGCAAGGAACAACCACTTCGGTGACGAGTCGCTTGCCTCTGGGACCACATTTTTTGGTAATTGAGCGTATACATTCAAAATACTAAAGAGAACATCTTGTTCAACGAAGATAATTGTTTTTACACATTACATCCTTTCACCAAATAAAGTAAGCAAAATGTTACTGAGCAATTACATTTCGTGAAAAAAAAATATCTGTGATATAAGCGAGAAGGATAAATGCTATAATCTTATAATTCGCATAATTTTTTTATTTATTTATTATTTTAACATGACTCGACACTTGCATTTCTGTTACATTATTAAATATTTTTGTAAAGTCATTAATTAATTAAGACATTAATTATAATGCTTTTGTATTTGCCGAATATAATAGACACTATTATTACATTATACTGTTAGAATGATTTATCACTGTCGAAATAATTGTAATAAATAATATAATATATGTATACAAATATATTACCAGAAAATTAAAATAATAATTTACTGTTATATAATTAAAATATATGTTTATATATAGTAAATATATAGTATTCATAAAAAACTCATTTTGTATATTATATATATGTACGATACACACGTTACACATATATTACAGTATATGCGTGTATACACATATATATATATATATACATATAAGTACATAATGTTTTTAGATGGAATGGCAAAATCACATTGCACAAATAATCTTGATATTGAATCCCCTTACGCATCTAATCCGAATGAATTGCGCATGTTTGTAATCAGACAGGATATAGTCCAGACAATCTGACCAAACTCATTTTCCAAGTCAATATTTGTATATAAGGGACTAAGTGTAGGAAATGTGCTTTTCACTTCGTCGTTAACGGGTAAGGTTAAAAATAATATGTGTATCCTTATTCTTAACATCATTTGTACATATATTTCACATATTTACAAATTCATAATATTGCACGGACCAATAAATACTATAAATATTCAATAATATACACAAATTAAAACAATAGCTTTGAATAATATATAATTTTTAACACACTTTATAAAATTATTTAATTCCCGCGCGAGTCTGTGCAAAAATATAGAAAAATAGAAAAAAAATACAATTATATTATTTTTAAAACAATTTCAATGATTATCTATATAGTAGCAGAATATTTATCACTCGCGTTATGGTTTGCCTAATTCTATCAATGTGGATTAACTCTATTATCTCTTTAATCTACGTTTTACCTTTTTCTAATTCTTCTAAAACTAGAGAAAGATAAAAGTAAGTAATAAGTTAAATCGAGATTAAAGTTAATCTATATTGAATATAGAAATAGACACGTAATGTCTCTAATATTAGAGACGTTACAAGTTCCTTCCGTATTATGATTGCTTGCTCCGATTTTCAATATTCGGCATGATCATATCAAATTAAATTTAATCATGCACATCTTGATAATTGGAATGTCGAATGGATTGATGCATTGTGGTGGAGTCATTCGACTCAAGCAAGTACATACTGGTTAGTTTGCCATTAAAGGTGTAAGGTCCCATATCAAGACTGTTAAGCGAATTATCCGGCCTCTTTACCGGCCTGAGATTCGCTTGCCATTGATAAATAGAGGTCGGCTTACCGTTGTTCACGAAGTCGGCTGACAGGTTGTCCAAGTTCGTGATTGGACTGTCGGTTGGCTTCTTGCCAGGCTTCTTATGCCATTGGTAAACGGAGGTGGGCTTGCCGTTGCTTATGAAGTCTATAGGCAATTTGATGAAGGAATTAACGGTCTGCTGAGAGGCTGGTTGAGGTCGCACGGGTCTCACGTGATGTAGCTGGACTAGTTGAGGAACAAAGGGTATCTGGGGCTTCAAGGGAGCGCTCGAGTACGTGGGTGGTTGCGAGATATATCCGATACCGGGTACAAACATATATGGAATAGGTGGGAGTCGAATATAAAAAATATCACTCTCTTGGTATCTCTTATCAGACTCGCTTGATGATCTATCCTTGGCTGTCGACTCTGAATTGTCGTTGTAATCGATTTCATACGCAGGCACCTTTGGATAACGTATGATACGCGGTAACAGAGGATAATCTACAAATAAAGCTTTACGTTTCCGTCCTTGCGTCCTTTTTTCATTTGCCTCATTTTCACGTGTCTTCGATTCGGAAGCTTCGAGATGATGGATTGTGTGTTTCAGAATTGATAGAGTTGTCTCATTCGTATTTTCTACCATTTCATTAATTTTATCTGGACTGTCATCTATTATATCCCAACGATTCTCCATGGAAAGCGAAAGCGCTTTTTGGACTTGAGGGACTAAGCGGTTGTTCAATGTGTTTGAAAAAGGACTTGCTGCCACAAATCCGATTACAGGTATCAATAGAACCAGTACCATCGTGTGGGGTCTGAAAAGGGATAAATGTGTTCTTGTAATATTGTAATCCTATTGGCAAACAATGAATTTATTTATTTATGTAAAGAAATTATTAATAATTGAACATTCAACACACCGACATTACAATAACATGTTATTTCATTAAGATTACTTTAATAATAACAATTAACATTGTTTTATAATTATTATTGAGATATAATATATTAATATAACGCTAATGTTGAAATGAAAATTATTTTATTTCGGCTAGTAGAAATTTACGTTTGCAGCAAGTTAATTGCTCGATGTCTTACAGACATCGTTTTGAATTCGCAGACATCAGCAGAGAAAGAGAGAGCAAACGAGCCAAAACAAATTGTTCGCCCGTTGGGGTGGATGATTCTCAGATGCGTTTCCTGTCTAGCTACGCACACTATTATATAGAATCTAACGTATTCCTGACTGCGCGCGAGATTGTATGTGTTTGTCTGACGTCGAATAAATCACGTCCCCGTGAGTGAGAAAAAGAGTAGGCGGGCAAGAAAGGAGGTAAGGATACAAACGCAATGCGACGCGTCGCTGCGCGACGACGCGACGCGGCATTTGGACGTTTCATGCCTTTTGCTCGCGTTGCGGTATTTCCCTCTTCTTCTCCTTCTGCAGCAATGGCGCGAGGCGAACGAAACAGGAGCATCAAGAAGGGTAATTGAAAGCGGGTTATAAAATCGTCGAGTCACGCATTCCAGCCGCAAAGTCCTCTCGTGCTCATTGGAGGACCTTGTAGAAGGTCGGCTAACAGAGCGCGCAGAAATTGACCCATTCGCATTTGTCCTTTTTGATGGATATTCCTAACTAATCATAAAACAATGTTACTCTTCCTTCTACTTTCATGTCGATAGCTTTAAAGGCAAGCACTTAAGTTATATTTTCAATATTCACATCTTTTATATATGTCTTACATTATGTGGTTATTTTATTAATAAATTAATGTTTCATTATATATATATATATATACATACTATGTAAATAATTTTGCAAAAATAACACGATGTCCTAACTTTAATTACTTTCTCAGAATTTTTCTCTCTTTTCCTTCCCATTTTATAGTTTTTTTATCTTTTATTTTCTATGTCTTCGCAATGAATGCTTCGAATCATTTCTATTCATTTATCGCCTTGTGATATGAAGAAAATGACAGCTTTTTCATCGGCTATGTTACAGCTAGTCCAATCAATACAATTAATGTAAGTGTAATGATACCCGATGAAAGTCTTTCAATAAATGTTTATCATGCAGTTTAATAGCTTCATCATTATATGCTCATTAATTATTAGTAGTCGGCTACTTCTTTTTATTTCCATAATTCGATTTGTTTTAATAAAAGTTTCTTAATTAAAAACTTAAATTAATTTGTATTAATATTGACAAAGTATGTACTATATTAAAGACTGGCAATCTTATAAAAGGTTCCGTAACTGCCAAAATTTGCACAAAGTTAGCTCATAACATAATATTATTCTTTTATAATTGATTCTCACTTTTTGTAATAGATATGCATTCATCTACGACAATATTCAATTTTTATTTAAAAGAGCGTTTTTATTTTATTTTTATTCGTATTTGATTAATATATACTATTAATAGTGATAATTTTACAAAAAAGCAGCACGTTTGCAATAATAATATATATTTATTTATGAAGTATATATGCAGCTAATAATAAATTATAATATAAACAAATTAAACAATAAATATATAAATATATATTAAACAATA
>NW_017305179.1:2437581-2452248 GCF_001594115.1 Trachymyrmex septentrionalis
AATATATAAATATATTAAACAATAAATTATAATACAAATAAATTTGTAAACTGTAAACTATAATATTTAGAAGTATTTATCAATAACAAAAAATATACGTGATCGACAATGTCTATAACCTCCTGAGGATACTGTATTAGTTGTTGCAATCCGATTCTACACTCTCACAATAAGTCTCGTGAGCATCCATTTTATCTTTAATATTTAATAACAAAAAAGATAATAAAATGATTCCAAGAGAGCGTTGGAGCGTGAATCGGAGCCTTGCAGTCTTAAAGATCATCAACCCTGCATACATTATACATACATATATCGCGTGAGTATAATATTATATCAGTAAACCCCGCCACATGTATTTAGTGAAGTTCGGATATCATTGAAGAATATCTATTTTATCGACTATAGATATCAACTTTTTGATTATCAACGCAAATATCTGAATTATACAAAAAATTATGCATTATTTACAGATAAAAATAAAAGTGTAGATTTATTTTCTAAGTAATTATTTTTATATAATTATCAATATTATCAATAAATAATAATAGAAGTATACTATTTTATCATCAATTGATATTTATTTGACAAAAAATGTAAAATTAATAAATATATATATATATATATATATATGATATATTTGTATATATATTATACATGTATTATGATACTATCGTATCATTATTTGAGTTTATGACCTTTATTAAAAAAAATAAAAATAAAATTGATAGTAAAATTAATTTATTATCTGTAATTGTTGCTTCAAATACCTTAGTATTAAATATTTTAATTGATGTTATATTTTTAAAATTAAAAAATTCTTCAATTATCAATATGTAATCTTTAATTGTTTAAAAGCGAAATGTTATTAATATTGCTATTTTAGAAGATTTATCCGATATAAAGCGGTTCTAATTTAGTTTTTGAAAGAGATAAAAGATATAATATTGCTGGGATAATTTATAATTTATGTAAAAATAAATTTCTTTGAAATTTAAACCATGATGTACTAAATTGATATAAGAAATATTTGTCTAACGGTCTATTAATTTTGTAACTGTTAATGCTGTCTGTACCAATTAAAGTATGTTGGATCGTCCATTATGGACAATCGTTATCGCTATTGAAGGAATTTCGTCGCTTATAAATCTCACTACAATAAAGTATAGCTTAATACTATACCGAATACTGTATTCTACATTGTTTCTAAATATCTCATTTTCTTCTATTTGATACACAATCAAAGTTTAGTTTCATTTGCAATCAGATCATGTTTATATATTTTTAATTTACATTAACGTATTAATTAAAACAGTATTTCAATTTAGATAATATGCTGCTCCCAAATTATTTATGGATTCTTGACATTCTTCTACTTCGATATTTTTCAACAATATGCGAATATATAATACAGATAAAAAATTAAAATAGCCAGAGCTAAATTCAACAAAGTACGTAATGTATACCGCTAATGTGTACTAATTTTTCATTTCTCGTATTTCGCATTGTACATGCGCGTACGGACCGTTATTCTTTGAAACAAAGCACCGGTATGTGTCACTATGAGCGTTACATGGTAATGTATTATTTCTCTTGTAGCATACATGATACGAAACAAATATTCACAAACGTTCGCGCGGTTTCACATAACGCATGAATACGCACGCGTACGCACATACATATATATGTATGTATGTAAAATAGATATACGTAAAATTGTGTTTTTGTAGAATTATCTTTAATAAATAAACTACTTTTAATTTATTCAACATTTCTTTGTATTTTGCATAACTATAGAGACCAATTTTTGATAGACCCTCTTGTGCATTTATTTACGGAAAGTTTTCATCAAATTCTATGAAAATTAATTTGGAAAATAAAAATCATTCTGAGTTATATATATCGATTTCATTTTTATTGCCTTTTCTTTGAATATCATTTCAATTTGAACATTTCCAAATTTTATTTTTTGAAAATAAGAGACAGGTAGTTATGTTAAAAACAAAACCGTGCAAAGTTAACAGGAAGACATCGATCAGAAAGTAGCTGTTTGCAGCAAACGGAATGTATCATTCTGCTATCAATAATTGGAGATACTTAATTTTGTATAAGAAAACACTTATCGCTTTCTATTATATATTACAATTATCTTTTTTTTTTCCGTTAATTTATTGTTTACATCTAATTCATTTTGATTGAAAATTTAATAATAAAGCCGAAAGAGAGAGAGAGAGAGAGAGAGAGAGAATCCAGCTATATTATATCATTTATAATATAATGATGATTTTTGCTGTAAGTTTTCGCAGATAATCACTTTCTGTGATATTTGCAAAATAAAAATCTATAGTTTCTTCCGACACAATGATTAACAAAGCGTACATATGGCTTAGTCCGATGAAACGAATACAGCAGAAAATTAGCTCAGGTGAAACTGCCACTCTGTTCAATACATCAATGACAGTAACCACTAAACGATATTGTATATAGTTATAGTTTTCTATACGTGGTTATATCATTACATCTCACGTTTCGCTTCTTCATAAAATAGATTGCCCTTTTTATACGGGTAACCTTCAATTTCAAGGAAGGAGAGAGTCTCAGAGAGTTAGTATTGATAGACATGACTGGGGATTTCATTGTTGACCCGAATAATTACATATTAATCGCACCCATAATTCGCGAAGCAGAAACGGGGCCATTTTTTTATCGTTTCTAAGCAAAGGAAGATGCAAACGTCTGGTGAAAATCATGTAGCCCACTCTTTCTTTCTTTTTTTTTTTTAATCGTTTGTTAAACAATACTACAGGAATGCCGAATAAATACTGAGAAGCTCAAAGACGAAATTGACTTATTTTCGAAACATCTGAAATTATGTCTAAAATTTAAAGAAATTTATGTAAACAAATATAACTGACAATGAGAATAAAAGAGTCAATAGCGTTGCGATGCCAATCGCGATCTAATTGGCATTTGGATAAATCATCATTGATGCACGTCGCTTTTTGACATAAAACACGTAAGAAAAAAGATAGCTATCACGAGATACTCGTCCTTATTCGCTACTTCTTTAATCATCCAATTTTACGCTACTGATTTTAGCGCGATACGTGGAATTTCGCAGGATGTAGCGCGGAAGCTTATACGATGATTCATAGGCTGTTGAAGAAAGAGTTTTTATTTTGCAATAAATTCTCAATATCCTACATAATGCATATCTCCGTGTTTGTCTTTATACAAATTAATTAATCAAAGCGGTTTAAAAATTAGGTCGTCACTATTATAAAATATTTTTTATCACAGATTTTTTTTTACTTTGACAATGTCGCGTTTGATAAATATTATTTGATATGTAATGCAATATTCTGTAAGTGTTAATTATCGCGTAGCGAAATTTCTCACACGTAATATTTGCATTGTTGTAAGTAAAAAAAGAAAGGACAAAAGGATACTACACTATTGCCTATTTAGAATAGCCGTTCGAGTCGCACGTAGTTCTCTCAACGACGTTTACAAGGCTCTCTCGTAATTACAACGGCAGGCGACGAAGGACTCTGTGAGACCGTAGGTGCTTCCTTTCAAGATTGCAATCGGGTACAAGCGAATCCGTACTATTCGCCATACGTTGTCCGCAATTGTTACCGCGAATCGCAGGAATCTCGGGTTTGAGGAATGCCGATTGTCCGCACGCCGATAGTGCCCGATTGTTAATTTCGGAGTTCAGCAGCTCGATCCGCAAGTAATTTCACGATATAATGAGAACGTGAACGTACCACCGACATTCGTAACCCGGACTCGAATCCTAAAAATGTGCCTTTCCCAACTTGGGATAACTTTTACAGTATATTGCACAAATTATTTTGACGTGTAATAACGGTTCCATAAGTGCTAATTGTCCGTTAGAAACATCGATAGAGATCCTATCCTCTGAGTTTAGAAATATCCCATTTTTGTAATATAAACTAATTTAATGTACATATTCTATTCTGAATAATGATTATTCTGCATATTATTATTAATTTATTATATTATCCATTTGAAAAAAAAAATTTATACAAAAAGAGTTACTGCGTCTATGTAATTACACATCTGTACAATCAGAAACGTTATAATCCGATGCTCGTATTTCATATGTATATCTCCAGTACATGATTTACGATTCTCATAAAAATAAAATATAATTGAGCTATTACTGAATAATCCTTCGGGATTATTTGTATATCTGGCAATGAAAAAATAGAGCTTATTATCAGATACGATTAATTTTTTTAATGATCGAAAATCCTTTTTTTATTTTTCCTTACTTTTTTAAGGGAATATTGAATAAATTTGTATACATAATGATCTCAAATACTAATAAATTGTAGAACAATCAATACTACACACAATATACTGCAATTGATAATAGACGTGTATTATTGAAGTGTAAGAAAACAATCCCAAGTGTTTCTTTACGCAACATAACTAATTGTAAGCAACTATTCCCAGTTCAATGATACCGGCAAAAATATATTTCATTTTTTAAATGTTTATAACGTGAATTGTGACTTTTTTTGAAATTAATACCTTTCAATGAGTCTTGTATGAAGTACTAATCATCACCACTATGTGGAATTAAATTGATGATTCTATTAATTATTTCGATAAAAATTTGTGTAAGCAGACAGAAAGAGAGAGAGAGAGAGAGAGAGAGAGAGAGAAATTACATAAAAAAATGTTTAAGATTGTACAAAACATTAATGACACAAAGCAGGGGTATATTTATAAACAATCTGCTACATGAATCAATTAACCTAGATAGAGCAATATGTATTGAGTCTCATCTAAATATGTCATTTTTAAAGATTATTCGAAAATTGAGATTAATGAGATATTAAATAATCAAATGATTTATTGTTTATTTTCTTTTATTAATCTCGTATCTTTTAATAGTTCATTCTATCAATTTAAAATTGCTGTAATTTATTCAAAATTCATGTTGCTTCAATATATATGTATATTTGTTTATTCCTGAATAGTCAATTATTTATCAGAACGTAACTGTTTTGAGAAAAAAACCTACTTGATTGCGAATGAAACAATGTATTCAATGCTGTATTTGTAAAAAATTCTATTTGACTGACACAAGTACAAGTTGGCGGAAAATTTGTACTTTCAATAAATTGTTTAAATAAATTATGTATATAGAATAATTAACATTTCTTGGTTGTAAAGAAAGATCTCATTAAGTTCAATGATTGTAAAAATCAATACACTTTATTTTCATGTTTTGCTCTCAAAAAACTTTCACCTCATTTCGAATCCTTATTAATATTCATAGAAGAATTCTGGAAACACATTATTATGTATAAAGCAAACATTGGCATCATATATACGCAAGAAATTGTTTATTTGTACACAAGTAATCCTAATTGACATTATTATTTTATGATAAATAATTAAAAACATTATCCCCCTTCGCTAATTACGTTGAATTAAATTACCATCGTGTAGAAACGGTTGGTTCTTAATGATAATGGCCGAATTTCGAGAGTACATAAATCGCGAAATAATCTACATCTCGTTTTCCAGATGCTGCGCACAGTAACGTTTGAAACACGAAACGCTTCCTTCCTTTGAGATGCCGCTACCATCGATTCTTGGCGGTTTACCGCAAGAAATTGATCATTTATTACGAGTGCAGTTATTTACATTTGGAACAGTTAAGAAGTGAAATTTAAAGAACTCTAATCCGGACTCTGAACCGGTTGTTACACTGCTAGAAAATGCGAAACTCGTCCTACACGAGCAGTTTTTATGATCTATCTCATGAATAAATGGTTAAATCCGCAGATAATAAAAATAAACTTTTGTATTGTTTTCGTCGTGAAAAACGATGATTTGTAAGGAAAGGAGCAGAGACGATTGCCGAATAATAATTTAGCAATAATTTTTTATAAGAATGAGAAAAACTCCTCATGGGGAATACAACAGGCCAAGGTATAAAAGTCTAAAATCACTTTAATATAATCGATTGATATTCATTCGAAAGATTGGCAAATGGGTCATATTACGTTAAAAATTTAAATTAAATTAAATTTTGCGACGAAGAAAAAAGTCCGAATTTCTGGACTTGCAACTTAAAATATAAATCATAAACTATAAATCAGATATCAGTAACAATAATGATTATTGTATTAATACAATATGTACACAAATATTGTAGATTCTATCATATAAAATATAAACTTTTATGAAAGTTCATAATTAAATCAAATTTGGAAAAGGTAATTTGAAAATGCACGATGTCGTACGTATGGCTGATCGTTAGTTGAGTGACAGCGACAGTGAAATAACAAGAACGAGAAGAAGCGGTTTTGTCACATTATCATTCGCGAACGGCGCGTGTCATGACGACGTCGATCGCCAAGTTAATCTAAATCATAAGAATTCTTCGCGCTTTTCCCATGCTTGACTAGCTGTCCGAACGAATCGACATTGCAAGAATACCAATCGATGGAACGGCGATAGAGATCGTGATCGACATGATGCTAGTATGGCGATCACCTGCGAAAGGTTGTACGTGATTGTACTAACTTCTGCACACGAATAATCGCGTGGGAGGTATCGTGCCGATAAAAATCTTTTTACCATGATAAAAATGCAAAGACTGATGATACCTCAGCAAACGAGAATGGATTAAAATAGATTGAAATTTTTTTCTATCCGAATGTGCGTATTTTAAATAGCAAATACTTTTTTTGGGATTTAATTGGATTCAATTAGATCCAATTAGATGCAATTGGACTGAAAAACTGCATTTCCTATTCAAAATTTTGAACAGTATTCACAATGCACAGAAGAAGCTAACATTATTTTTAGATTGCAAGGCATAGAGATATGCTCCATGCAATTCCTATAAATGAATAAAAATGCATTCAAGATTGAAAAGCATTCATTTTAACATTCCAATATTTCTGAAAATCTGAATCCATTTTAATTCATTTCAATCCATTCTCGTTTGTTGGAACAATATATAATACAAACTTTAAGAAATCTTATATAAATACGCGTCAATTTGATGTTAACTAGTGGTTAAATTATTTATATACTTGATCAGATTTTCTCCCTTTTATATTATATAATCCATTAGGATTCATATTTAAACGAGATAACAACACGAACAATCGATCATTGATAGTAATTTTGGACTCTTAAAATTTGCATAGCCAAACTCGCGTATAACAAAAGCGAAGATATAATTTGGTCGATTGATCGCCTGTTCGAAAGTGCGACATTAGGTGTTTCAATAATTAATAATTTGATCAATTAATTAAACCTATTTGACAATTAATGATTACACCAATGCTTGTAAGAGATAAATAAACATATCAAGATTCGTCAAATTCTTTAAACGTACTCTCTTTCAGTGAGCTCTTATTTAGATCTTTTTTTTTTCCTCTCTAAAACTTTTCTTAGGATAAATCTCACTCTAGAAGAGTAAAAATTATAAGCCACTCTTTTTCAAGCTCAATTTTCCAACTCAATGTTCACTCTTTTAGAATGAGATTCTCCAAAGAAATTAGAGAGTTCATTTATTTCTCTATTATACGCTATATATTATTTTCTATGTCGATTAAGATCCGCGTGATCCCAATTTCATAAAATTGTTGTGCAATTACCGCCATAATTAAGCATCATGATATCGTGCGTTTCAGAGCACAATTATTCAAAACTTATTGTAAGTTCGAAAAATTATGACAGAAACTCACGCATACTCACCGCGTATTACAGTCTCGCAGACAAAAAGATACGATGGATAACGTCAAGTTCAGTCCGAAATGTCTCTTCTTTTCGTTCACGGATGCCGTTCTCCTCAAAATACATTCGTACCGTCTTGATCCGTCCCTTTTCCAATCCGTACGCCCTTCAGCCGGCGAACAGCTGAACGGGATGGATATCGCACGTCGCACAGGTTTACCGATTCCGTGGATTTGCGGATCTTCTATCAGAATGAGGGCTTTTCTTAAGATCGTCTGTACTTATGTCGCTGCCCCCACTGAGGCAAACATACCTCGAGTATGCCACTTGGACTCTTCGTAATCCGAGGAACTATAACTGTCTCCCCCTCCTCCCTTAAAACAGGAGGAGTACGATATACGCACGTCGACGTACGAACGGCACACTTTCGTTCGTTCGCACCTCTTTCGACGCTTCACTCTTGCTGACGCATCTTCACTCTTCATGACACTTTTGCTCTTAATCGAAACCGAAACGCCCGTAACAATCATAAGCCTGTACGAGTCGTCGTTCAGAATCATTTTACTAATAAATTCCATTAACCTACTCAATCTTCCATATCACTGTTTTTCGTAATTATACCATTATTATGATGTGTAGGGACGTTCCGCTCCCTGTACTGATCTTCTCCGTTAAACAGCCTAATTGGCAGATTTGTTTTAATCACTTTGTTCTTAATGTTAAATTTTTCCAGAGAAAAAGGAAGGATCCTTCTTATATTGTACCAAGATATAACCCAGCGAACGAGAATGGATTAAAATGGATTGAAATTTTCTTTTCTATCCGAATGCGCACTTTAAATAGCGAATACTTTTTTTTGGATTTAATTGAATTCAATTGGATTTGATTAGATTCAATTGGATGCAATTGGATTGAAAAACTGCATTTCCCATTCGAAATTTTGAATTGAACAGTATTCACAATGCACAGAAAAAGCTAATATTATTTTTAGATTGAAAGGATTAGATAGAAATATGCTCCATGCAATTCCTATAAATGTATAAAAATGCATTCAGGATTGAAAAGCATTCATTTTATTGCCACATTTGCCAATCGATATCTCTGAAAATCTGAATCCATTTCAATTCATTTCAATCCATTCTCGTTTACTGGGAAGCTATTCGATAAAGCAATAACAAATAATCTTTAAGAATAATATAATTCAAAGCTGTTTCTCTCGAGACGATCTCTGCATTATTTCCACGTTTTCTATTTCTCTAGATTTAAATAATCCTTAGTATATACGCGTGGTTTCCGGTATTTTACTACACACGATGAGTCATTGCGAGTTAATTTTCAATCGAGTTACTTTTACAAGTATAACAAAATTATTGAGTCTTACACATATTTTAACATCTTTAGAAATTATTTGTAAGGCTATTTAAAGAAATTTATATATGTTACATTAATTATTTAATTGGTACACGAGAATAATCCAACCATTCATACTAAGAGGTAACACACTTTACGTTCAAATATACATTTATACAATGTAATTTTTATTTTCGCATTATTAAGTAAGTCAACATCTGTTCAGTCATTGGTTTATTAACTCGATAGAACTAATTTTCTTTTCGTGATTAATCATCATGAAGTCTTCGATATTGAGCCTTACTTGGCTCTTTGATCTGAGACTTTCTCCGCATTCTCGTTATATCAATTAATGGGTACCACTTTGCTACTGTATATTATATACCTGTATGATCTGCTTTTACAATGCTACGTGCATACCCAGCAAACAAGAATGGATTGAAATGGATTAAAATAGATTCAGATTTTCAGAAATACGGATTCATGAATGTTAAAATAAATCCTTTCCAATCCTGAATGTATTTTTATTGATTTTGACAGGAATAGCATATAGTATATTTCTATGCTTTTCAATCTAAAAACAATATTACAGTATTTTGTTTGCATCATGAATACTGCTTAATTAAAAATTCTGAGTAGGAAATGCAGCTTTTCAATTCAGAATCAATTTCAATTTTGAATCTAAAAATAATATCTGCTATTTCTGTGCATTGTGAATATTGTTAAATTCAAAATTCTGAATAGGAAATCCAGTTTTTTAATCCAATTGAATAAAAAAAAGTTTTTTTTTCATGGCCCATTTTCTTAAAATGGGCCATAAATACTATTCAAAATTGTGAGTAGAAAATCCATTGTTCCATTTAAAAATACATCATGAATGCTATTTTATTCAGAATTATGAATAAGAAATTTTTCGTTTTAATTCAACTGAGTTAAAAAAGAGTTGTGTACCATAAAAATATATCATAAATTCTACTTCATTTAATAGTTAAAAAAAACATAAAAAAAACTACGTAAATATGTACAATAAATGTTACATATGTAAATTCCTTATTTTTAATAATTTAATAAATTAATCGCTTTTATGTATATTTTATATTAATACATTTCCTTTATTATACAGCTAGCGTATATTTGTATAAAAGTTTTAAAATAATAATAAAAGTTTTAAAATAATAATTATAGAATTTCATGTAATTACTGCTTTAATTTATTTACATTTTTACATATATAAAAATTTTTTATATAAAATCTAATTCATTTTTATAGATTTAAAATACGAATTTGGATGGATTGAAAATTTTCAATCCATTTTAATCCATTTTCGTTTGCTGGGTAGTGACACGAAAGGCTATAACGACTGTTGCTCCGATCTGCTAATTGTTTTATTATTTCTTCATTTTAAAAACATTATTCAAGACTTTGATATATATATAAAAGACAGAAAATTCAATTTAGGTAATATCCCAGCAAATAAGAATGGATTGAAATGAATTGAAATGGATTCAGATTTTCAGAAATATTGATTCACGAATGTTAAAATGTTTTTCAATTCTGAATGCATTTTTATTAATTTATAGGAATTGCATGGAGCATATCTCTATACCTTTTAATCTAAAAATAATATTAGCTTTTTCTATGCATTGTGAATACTGTTCAATTCAAAATTTTAAATAGGAAATACAGTTTTTCAATCCAATTGCATCCAATTGAATTTAATTGAATCCAATTGAATCCAATTAAATCCAAAAAAAAGTATCCGCTATTTAAAATACGCGCATTCGGATAGAAAAAAATTTCAATCCATTTGAATCTATTCTCGTTTGTTGAGATAACAAGTACAAAATTGCTTAAAATGCAGTTTCAAATGTACTAACGCTGTCCTGATCGTTAACAGTCTGCTCTCCTTCGATATTTTCGGTGCATCTTTTCAGTCGGAAATGACGTATTTATAGAATACAATTACAATATAAATACTAAAGATTCCATTAAAAATCTTCAACATTAATATGAAGTAAAAGTATATATGATAAAGAAGTGTATATAATAAATATTAATAGACGGGCGAAATTCGAGCGAAAGGTTTTTAATTTCGTAAAAACCGTAAGAGCAGTATTAGTCATAAAATTTACAGTTCACAATGTGAATATATTCGTCGTGAGAAATTTTTGTTGAGAATACCGTATTAGGTACACGACATTCGTATCGAAATAGCGAAACGTCGTCATTGGTTCGTTAAACTTGCACGAAGGCAGTGCGCGTAAGGCAGAAGAAAGATATAAATCTGACAAGATAAATCCGAACAAGATGATGATGAATGATGATTGGCAAATCGGTTTCGACTGGGGAATTGTGTTTCGAGATTTGCGTCCGTTTCTTTAAAGTACCACTTCCGCACGTACGTTTACGTCTGTCAAGAAATTGCACGTCTGTCAAGCACAATATAATTTTCTAAAGCTATAAATAAAATTTCTAACCAGAAATTATCACGCGCACAATTATATTGAGCACTCTTGAGCACTCTGTCGTTGCATTTTGTAGTTGCACGAGGGAGCTTTCTAATCTTCGATAACGAATGCTCTAAAGATAGCAGGAACATGAAACGATTTCCTTCGAAGTATTTAAGTAATTAATAATTTTACATCTTTCACATAATTTTTCTTTTATCGTAAAACATTCGACGCTATCATTTTTCTATAAAAAAAAAAAAAAAAACGCATGAAAATGGCATCGTAAATCAATAACGCGAGATTCCGAAGATGTTTATGTTTATAATAGTGCGCGAGCAATTCGTTTAAAGCGGAAATTAAACGTAAAAGAATATCCATTTAGTCGGATTACACGTTTCTCCGACACGCAATAATGGTGATATGCCGTTTGTAACAGTTTTCGATGTGTATCAACAACGCGATCTCCGGTAGTGGAGATTGCATACCTATCCTAGATCTGGAAAAATCTAGTCCGCTGTATTTATGGGAAAAGCCAGAATATGACTTGGTTTCTCGTGTGAAACTCGGATGGCGTGACGTTATTTGTATTTATTCGACGTACGTCGCCGTATCATGTCGATGGGCTTAATCTAGCGGTAAATATGAAACGCGTATCATGAGATGAGACGAGTCCTTCGCAGAGATGTTAATTAAAATGACGGTCGAAAAACGTCGCTTTCCAAATACCGGATAATCGAGTTATCCAAGCGTTGAAACGCGCACCGCTCCCTAAATGTATCTCTTTAGAATTGCGATTGTTCCATTTCTTCTTCCTGCTGTGCCACTCAAGAAAGTTTTAACACGGTGTGTGTGTGTGTTTTGTGAGACTGCTCCACGATTTTAAAAACTGTACTTCCCATTCAAGCATGTAGAAATTTTAATTAGCGTGCGAAAAACAAGGAGCAAGCTAATTTTCAATTTATATTTGTTAACTTTGTCAAAATTATAACGGATTATATAACGGGAGCGAAATAATTTTGTAATTATTATTATACATGTATAATTTGTGCTTAATTTCTTAGACGTGCAACTATACAGCATGTCAAAACAAAGTTCACTAAATGAAAGAGAAATCGTATAAAATGCATTATAAATTTGTATAATTTCGACGATTATTCTCGGGCAGGAGAAAGTAGATGTGTAGAAATGTATGTTGTTTCTAAAAAGATCATTTCCCATTTCAGACGGAGAATCGTTAACCAAATTAAGTTCCGCATCTATCTTCAAGCAAAAGAATGGATTTTACATATGATATTTATAAACTATAAATATTTCTGAAACAAATACTTTGTAACTATTTTAAATCGAATTTCAATCAAACAATTTATAATTATTTTAAACCGAATATAATATCGACAAAAGTTAATTTTTTTGACAATCTAATAATTATATTTTTTTTTCAAGCAAAGAATAAATAACAATTTTCTAGAAAAAAAAAAAAAACTATGTTTTATTGCGATAAAAACATACAAAACATATGTTTTTCTTATTGTATATCACTGCGTGATGCCAGTAATTACGCGATGTGAGAAATTGCGATGCGCCTCAAGTTATATTTACAGACAGTAACACGCATCTATAATATCCTTTTCCGTTTTCAGTAAATAGGGGAGGGGGGAGGACAAGCACGCAATATATTATATATATTTATTTATTTTTAAACGCTTTCATTCAGTGGCGATCGTATTACGGTTCTCTTTTATCTCGATTATTGCTTCCATTCACGAATTTATAATTGTAGAGATATTTAATTATTAAAAGGCGTTAGAGCGAATTATAATCAATAAAAATATAAAGTACACTCGGAGACACTTAACGTTCCGCATTGTAGAAATGCAGTCTGGCGTTACAAGATATTTCAAATCAGCGAGCATGCACGTGTTTTTCTACACGCGTGCACGCACAGGAGCGTTGTATAATTTTGTGATGAAAAAAAAAGGAGCAAATCGGCGCCATGTGTTATAAAATATCGACTGTGCGCGTGATCTCAAATATCATAAGAATTAATTAAACTTTGCACTCGTTAAATTTTAAGAGCAGTTATTATTGATCATTCTTATTTTTTAA
The DNA here is from genome assembly GCF_001594115.1 of Trachymyrmex septentrionalis. Lineage (NCBI taxonomy): Eukaryota > Metazoa > Arthropoda > Insecta > Hymenoptera > Formicidae > Trachymyrmex > Trachymyrmex septentrionalis. Next base: position 2,451,222 of record NW_017305179.1, read on the forward strand.
ATTAATGTCATATTTTTTGTATAAAAGGTAGAATTCTGAAATTTTTTAACTTTTCAATAATTATGTCCTTTATACTGATATGAAATACTTGGTCTTTCATCACTTTCCTTACCTATTTTCATAGTAATTTATTCGCTTGGTGCGTTTAAAGTCGCTTTCACAATTTCTGATTAACTTAATTGATCAAATGTTCTATTGGAACTAAGGCTTAAGCGAATTGGTCGATTTCGATAGAGAATTTGTCGTTAAGTAAAATTAACATTTAACAGACCGATCAAGTTAATTGAAGATGATAAAACCAAACTCTTAATGAATAAGAAACGTTGGAACTTTTTGTATTAATGTTTTTACAAACGTATTTCCATAATTACATATACTTTATTGATTTTTAGTAATGGTACGATTAATTAAAAATATTAAATATGTAAATAAGAAATATTTTTTTTAACACACCTTAACAATTATAAATTACTTATTTCTTTAGCAATGCCGTTAACGAGCAGCCAGCGAACTCGTGCCAAATGTGTTTCTTCTCTCAATTACAATCGTGAAACGGATCAAAACTTCATAGCCAGACGAGAGAAAAAACGTATCGATCAGTGATCCTTAGATACATACAAAACGTTTTGCGCAGCTCAGTGATTGGACCAACAAAAAATACATATGCATACATATACGTATTGATGGGCCGATCTGTTGACGTATACAGGATATAAAAAAAAAGGTTCAAAACTTTACAGACGTATAGTGTCCACTAAGAAAAATAAAAAATTCTTAATCAGCATAAAAAATTAAACGTATCAAACATAGAAATGATTTTCTCAATTTTAATAATAGCAATAGTGACTTGCTTGCATTTTTATTTTTACTTTACTGATATATTTTGTAAAAGAATATATCGAAATAACAGAATATATGTATATAGCAGATTATGTCAAAATATTTCTGATATGAAATATTTCACAAAATGGTCAATCTATGACAATTCTAATGTTTTTATATTATATTATATTATATTATATTATAT
>NW_017305179.1:2452348-2459502 GCF_001594115.1 Trachymyrmex septentrionalis
TGCTCTTTAATGTTCCGTATTAAATCGCGTGATAAAAATATATGTGGCCCATTTTCGATACAATTAAAAACAGTGCGATTGAATACGTCTTACGTGAGAATAGGGCGTGTGCTGAAATAATTAACTTGATTTATATTAATCAATTAACATAATCTGTGCATCTTATTTAACGAGAACGAAGAACCAGCTAAGAAAGAATTTCACGGTAATATTCACACGAGTTACTTTTGTCTGCACGCCCGGAATTTCATCTCGTTGGTCTAAGAAATGGAGTAGGTAGACGCTTTACGATCGAAGAGAAATCTCGTTAACGCACATCAAAGCATTCACAACAACTTTTAAAAACGAGCGTTTCGATTTCGTGGGAAAAATTCGAAAGTCGAAATGATTTTTGTTCGATCCAGATTTCAAACAGTGTATCTCTCTTTGCTCTCCTCCCCACCTTTCTTATTACTTAGCAACTTATCCTCAGACTATGATATATAAATCAGAGATGATGAATTTTTTGCTATAAAAAATGTTTTCTTATTTCTATGAAAATACAAGAACATTATACTTAATAAATAATATTATTACTTTCAATGTAGCAATTTTTAGAAGATAATTTCTTATATTATTGTAAGATCTCTTAAAATTCCATACTGTCAGCTGAAACTAAAAGCAAACGTGCTAGAAGTTACGATTACTAATTGTACAAAAATTATATAAAAACTAATTATTTAATATGATGTACTTACTTTTTCCTTTTAATCGTTCTTCCCGTCGGTCAGCTTCCAAATGTCGTAAAAATTCTTGGAAAACATGCAGCGATTTATTCAAGCTCGTTTTCTTGTAATCTTTAATTCGTTTTTTATTTAACTCATATGTTTCTTCTTCAGTCTTGTCTTTTACATCATACGCATTGATTTCTTCTATTAGTGTCATTATTGTAGGGACCTTATCAGGATCAAATTTATCTACTGCACTCGCATTGAATGGTATACAAATTTTACCAGTCTTTGGATGGACGCAAAAAGGAGATTTTAACAAGTGATTTAAGCCTTTGCTAACATTTATGTCTAATCTTGGATATGAGTACTGTAATTTTGTCTCCTCGATTAAATGTCGATATAAATACCATTTTCGATCCCCCTAAATAAAAAAAAATTAAGTAACTTCAATGTTTTAAATTAAAATACAATGATATAAAGTGAAATTATTAGAGATGTAATCATACCCCCGTTCGTTTAGATGCGATGTATTGTAAAAATGCATTCCACCTTGCTTCGCTGGTACTTTCTTTATCAAACAATACCTTCATTTCTTGTCTGTCTTCGTCATTAGGTAGTATTGGTAGAAACTTTTCAATTCCTTCTTCCGTGCCCAACATATTCTGCTCTATGACGCACATTTCAATAAAAACAGGATCGATTATATCGAGAGCACGTCTGTAATATATAACGTTCTCTCTATATATTCCTGATTTCTATTTAAATTATTATTACAAACGCTATAAAACTTACTTAACAGAATGATGAATTTTGTCGCCGGTAAGGTGTACTTTCTTTTTCATGAATTCACCTCCGCCTATGATTTGTAAATATTCGGCAACCGCTGCTCGTACTTGCCCTGATAAAGAGCGAGCTGCAGGGTCACATACCCAACAATGAATACCTCTTCTGCCAGAGAATACCCATAAAAGATGTTTATATCCAAAATCCACTGTATATATGTATATATAAAAGCAAATAATCATTTCAAAACATTAAAGACATTAAGGTCATATAGTAATAGTATAAAGATATATGAAGAGTAGACTTTAAAATTATTACAATATAAATATTGTTCAAAATTTATATTTTCAAAAAACGAGAAAGAAATCCACAAGGAAACCACGCATCTTCGAGAAAATAACAATTTGCCAATCAGTAGGATGTAAAATATTAAACAAAATTGTTAAACAATTTCTAATAATGTTAAACAAACAATCTGTTTGTTTCTAGTTAAAGGACATATAACACATCAAATGTCTAGATTTTATCAGTATACAAATTGATGCTGAAAAAAATGCTTTTTAAATATTCCAAAGTAGCTAAATATGCGTCTTCTATTATTAAAAACTACGCCATCTTTAACTAAAAAAAGTGATATTTTGGACTTTCAAAATGCACTTTGAAAGTCTGCACTTCATATAGTGTGATAATATACAGATATCTTACATCTTAGCGCACTGTCTAATATCTTACAGGCAAGTGACATGAATTTCCAACACTTGCCACAAATGTCTGCCCCTTTGCAACATGTTCTTACTTCGTCGTAATCTGTCATATCTATATCAAATACCAATTCTCTCTCTACTGGCTGAAAATTTGGACCTCTTCTTTGATCTTTCGGCCTAAAATTAAGTGCTTAATTTTTTCACTCATTATGTTTTATAGCAGATTAATTGTGGATTCTGCTTGATTTTTGTTGACACTCCATTATTAAATTATATCAGTAAGTTCTACTGTTAGAATACAAGCTCAAATTTGCTGGCAAATTACTAGTATGCTATTAACATTTTGCTTACAATTAAAGTCTAATACAGTGATTAGTTGTGTCAGATCATAGAGATAATATCACTTAAAATCACTTCAAACGGTCATAATTAAAATTAAAAATTTCAAAATTATACACTAAAAAAAAATCCTAACTTTACAAAAGAATTTATTAATAAGGAGAAATAGCACAATCTGAAAATTTTGTACACTAAATTGTGATATACTTTACTGAATATTATAAACTGCTCCTATATCTATTTTATGTGGTAGCACTCTTTTAATTTCATCTGACAGTCCTTTTTGGTCGTTGAAAGATTGATAACGTATATAAATGTCATTTGAGAGAGTGAATGAGAATTCTCTCTTGCTGAAAGTTACCGCTAAAGAGAAAAATAAAAGATGTGATATATTATTACATATACATACATTAAATATATGTTAAATATATAAAAGGACTATAGAATTCTTACCATTTCCATAACTTAACCATCTATGATAGTCAGCAAAAGGAAACAATCTTGAATAATAAATTGGTAATAAATCCAACAAATCAGAAACATCACTCATTTTAATGTTATACAAATAAGGTTATAAACATGCAAGTTTAAAATATGCCAATTGTTACTATAGATTTCCCAACTGAAAATATCACTTCAAACAATGTTACATATACATATATCTAAAATGTTAGAAAAATGTAAACTCATTTCAACGCACAACGATCAAGTTACATGTAAAGACTATCATGACGTTTAATTTTATAGCAGAAAAATGGCGCGAAATTCATAGAGTCGGATTAGGTTAAGTTTAGCCACCGACGAGATACTATTAAAGACCGTCAACCCTGGGGTACGATTCCGTTTTAATTATTTTTAATCCGTAACTATCTTATCTTACGTGGTAAAGCAGGAGGCTTTAGGATCTTAAAGACGCATCTACATCCGAACAGAGAAAAAAATTTCTACTTGTCAACAGAGAGAAACTCTGTTTTGCTTTTTTTTTTAAATTTACACTAATTTTTAATTTTACAATTAAGATTATTTTATGCTATGCTATTTCGATCTACACAACTTACTTGTTATATCATAAATAAATGCTTTTTAAGGTGCTTAAATTTTCAAAATTTATATATATATATATCTTTACATACATATATATGGATAACTTTAAAATATCAATATATAAATTTCATGTACAAAGTACAGAACCTATGTGGAACATATTAGATAATTAATTTCGTATAAATACGTGAAAATACTAATTCTAAAAAATTCTAAACAAATTCATATGTAATTTTTCAGATATAAATATTTTATTTATATATTTTAATATCAATACAGATACACTAAATAGTTTATAATAATAACCTTAGTCCATTTATATATGTCATTTTATTATTCTATATATATATATATATATAAAAATATAGCCATATTATATTTGGAAATAAACAAAATTATCAAGATTTATGTATATCAAGGTTTTTTGTATGAATATGAATGATCCAATTAATTTCTTGCCTATATTTCTGAGCAAGTGTGTAAGTACAAGTTGTTATAAAATGCATGCATTAATAATATATATTTGTCATGCATCAATAATATATTTTATTTACATTTTCGTGCATAGTATACTATATTATATATGATTTCATATACTGTTAAACATATATGAAAAGCAGTTCTTGATCTATCTTGTAACTAATGGAAAAAAAAACTTATTCCGAACTTAATAGCTCATTTTGTGTGTGAAACAAATATTTCAAAAAAAATTTGAAACAAAACATCGATATACTTTACTACAATACAGTCTTTTTGGCGAAAACTGCGCTGTTTTCGCATGTTCTTGTTCGCCTTCAATATCAGCTATTCGTAAAATTATGGAATTAGAGATAATTCATTTTTTGTCATTTTCTATAATTTTTCATGGGTAATTTGCACATTATTGTATATATGAAATGATGTGACTCTCTTGTACAGTATTATTCTAAACGTTTTCTAAAGAATGAATATCACATGTAGAAGCGTGATTGTGACACATACATATGCATATACAATATACCCATACGGGCAAATATACACACGCATACAATTTTTCGGTAATTTAATCACTAGTTTTTATCTTCCTTTTTTTAAATTAAAAAATACTCGCTATGTGTGTGTGTGTGTGTGTGTGTGTGTGTGTGCGCGCGCGCGCGCATATGTGTGTATAGAGTGTGAAAGCCTCAATTAAACAGTGTTAAATCAAGCATGCACGTAAAACTGAATAAGAATTAAATAAAACCAAAGATCGAATTTATTAGAGCTATTGTGAGAATCATCTCGTATGATTAATGTATCATATCATACGATTATATCATGAGTTTATTATTTTCTATGACAAAAATTATTCGTACATGTGTGGATATATTTACACATACATACTGGTCATAATAATTGTAAATTATTTGTATCTATTTTACATCTCTATCAATTGTAGAGACATACTCATTTCATTTATCGTTCAACATTAAAGTAATAATAATATGTGTATAAATTTTATGTGTATGTATAATGTATATATGTTTTAATTATTTACAAAAAGTTTCTTATCATTATTTTAAAATATCGCTAATAATTGTAATCATAAAATTCTAAGAATAATAGTACTTATACTGCTTTTCACACATATAAATAAGTAAACATTTAATATCGTCTAATCCATAAAAATTCTTTAAAAATTTTGCACACAGAGCATTCTTCCTTCTTCCCTCTGCCAACTTACCATCTCCCACGTATATATGTATATGAACCACATTTAGCGAACAAGAAAACATTTTTACAAAAATGACTTTGACTGCGGCCGCCTGCGGTTCACAGTTTAACAGTTAACATTGTTAAATCATTATGTTAATAGATAATATCGATAATTCGATGTCTGCTGAGAAATGTATATTGCATGTGTTTAGAAAACACAATTGAATAATTACCTTTTGATAAATGATTGCTATATTCATAGGTAGGTACTATTTATTCGTAATAATTTATATTCAACAGTTGCAAGACTATTACGTCTTTTGAATATAATTATTGTTTTTCATATAAAATTGTTTTGATGAAGTTGATTATTAATATAATATTTTAAAACGTTCAGAAAAAACGAATTTAATTTTTTGCTGCTCTAATAATAACATATATTTCTAATCGCTGTAAATTTGTAAGCCGAAAAAGATACTATTGTATCATTGCAAAAGTAAACATCTTCCGTCTTACTTATCATGAGGCATCTTGATAAGAACTGTTCTAGTGCCTTCAGCATCAGAAATATTAATCTTGAGCTCGTTGGTAATAGTTTCGAGTTTATCCATTTTGACTGTCTTCTGTCCGCCTGGATTTGGCGGTGGCCATATATCATCCAATGGTGGTTCGACATATTGTTTCTTCGTCTTTGAGATGGCAAGATCTGATTTTAAACCAAGCGTACCTCCCACATGATTTATAGAAGAGACGTATTTAGGAGTAGCTTCGCTGTCAATACGAGGACGTTTATAGAGAGGCATTTGTATTACTGGGCTGTAATCGTGATCTAGAAGACCCTCAACCTCCTGCAACAACTCTTCACCATATTGTTGTAATTCTTCATCCATTAGCTGCTTCGTATATAATAAAGTTCTCGAGCGACCTAAAATTAAAATAATTGTTTACAATAGTAGCTCAATTATGATTATTACGATACGGCTTACGTTATTATTCCATCATTAACTATATATATGCAGTAAGAAAGTATTCATAAGTACTTTAAATTCATTCTACAATCTATCACACAAGATATTGCTATACGCTAGTTTTTATGTAAAGTATCCGAAAACAGATTAAAGATTGTTGATAATATTTTTTATAATCATTTTTCATTGATAATAAATAAAGAATATGCTTACTTTTTGGTTATTATTCATTATATTTATTCTTCATTTAAAAGTCGATTTATTTTAATAGGAATATCTACATAAATTATACGAAAAAAGTCTGAATAATAAATGAATCAGTGAAAGGATGAGTGTTTCCCTGCTCCCCTTTAGAAAGTAGTAAGACAACTTTTTAATGATCCCATAAGCCTGTTACAGTTTTCACTGTTCTCATATGTGTATACAGGTTTTTTATTATTAATTTTGAACAAGACGTTCAAAAGATTATAATTTTTGGAGTTTGAAAAAGGCATTTTTCTTAAACCAAATTTTTGCCTTCTTTCTGAATTTCTTCTTTTGATTATTGTTCTTTATTTTATGCCAATTTTTACTGCATATCATTAACATCAATTTTTTGGTGAATTATAGAAAATAAAATATCACTTTCAAATCTGTCAAAGAACTCGTATGTACTTAAACGGTTTCTAGCCAAATTTAAACAGCCAATAAACTATCACATACATCAATGCAATGTGCAAAATTAAGAATATTTATTTGTCAAATAGAATTTGTTACGCATGCAGTTCGATGCTACGAAATATTCTATAATAAAATAAAATAAACACGTAAGTTTTTTTTTTTTAAACAATAATATTAATGTTGTAATAAATTTTATATATATATACAATATATATATGTGTATTGTGTGTGTGTGTGTGTGTGTGTGTGTGTGTGTGTGTGTGTGTGTGTGT
>NW_017305179.1:2459602-2498772 GCF_001594115.1 Trachymyrmex septentrionalis
TGTGTGTGTGTACACTTTACGTATTATATCTTTATAGATATATGTATATATATGTGCGAATTATACAATTTTATTTGCATTAAATATTTTTAAATTCACTAATATTTTAGTTTAATCTTGAAAAAATCTTGAGTTAAAAATCTTACAGTTAATTTCATTTTCCATGTTAAATGTTACGTAAAATTTTATAGATATTCTTATCAATAACTCCAATGTCATTATTGACATTTAATCTGTTTTATAACTGTGTAAATAATGAATATCAAAGATAAGCATAAAAAAGTTTTAAATTGAATTTGAAAAAGTTTGCATTGAATTTCATAATAAATATGATACATTATATAAAAACTTACCTGGGAGTGATGTTTTCTCTGGTTGTTCCTGTTCTTGTGTTAAATCGTTGTTATTATTATTGTTGGAATGTGGTCGCAAGTTCGGTAAAGCGACAAGAGCTAACGAAAGCAACAAAACCATCAGACAAGTTGCCGGTTGGGCACTCTTGTTGCCCTTTTGTATGAGCGCTTGTAGTCTCTTTAATTGGCCGGCCAGGCTCTGATTTTGCGACTGTAAAGCTTTTATTCGTTTCAGCAAAGTTATGTTTTCTTCTGTACACTGTTTGACGCGATCTTCCAAGCCGTCCACGTACTCCTTTTTCCTCTTGCGAGAATCCTGCGCAGATATTTTATTACGAATCTTGCGTCTGATTCTTTTTAATTCACGTTCTTCGTGCTTTGTCAATGGATAATGACTAGGCAATGTAATGCCTTCTTTTTGCAATAATCGCTTTTCTTCTGCATTTAATTTTAATCGTGGATAAGTCGAGTCAGTTTCTGATGTTACTTCATCACTGGAATTGCCTTTATCACTGCTCGAATCCTCTTGTTTGATAGTCATCTAATTATAATATGAAAAAGATTATTTTTAAAAACAGCATTAATATGTATCATTATTATAAATATAATTACATGTTTTAATAAATATATTATAATTCAAATATATGTAATTCAATAGATATATACAAATCAAGATTCCTTGATTAAAAAGTATTTTTTAGATATTACATTGCATCTATTACATACCTGAATAGGTTTATTGATTATGTTTGCTTGATTGATCTTGAAGCCTTTCAAGTTTTTCGCTTGTGTTGTCATGATTTTAATAGTTCGAACTTCCTTCATGTCTTTCAAACTCACTGGCAATAGGATAGATCGCGGATTACCGGAACCCATTGGAGTGACGCGTATCAATTGTCGAATTGTCGAATTTCGTTTTCCATTACACGTTAAATTGCGAATGTTTACGGCGTTCTCTTGTGGCGTAAGTTGAACTTGTTGTTTAGTTGTTGAATCTGCATAACATAAGAATCAGCATATATTTTATCTTTTCATTCACAATTACAAAATAAACTTTTATGTAGAGATATTAGAGAAGAAAATTAAGTACTTAAAAAATTTATTATTATATAAAAAAAATGATTCTTTTTAAAATTGAGAAACTTCAAATCAATGGCAGGTTTATGTCAAATCGATAACATATCTTAAACGTGCATCGTAATTTATGTGAGATCTGAATATGTTATTAAAGCTAAAATTGTATTAGCGATTAGCCAAAATAATGATATGTTATTTAATGATATCGCCCGAACCTTACGTTTAATATATCATATTGTTACATGTCATAGATACTTATACGTTTCCTCGAACGCGATAAGATCTTACCGATATTAACAACCGGTTGTTCGGTAGCAACAGTAGTGCTCAAACTTGGCATAGTATTGTTTGGCGTTACAATAGCAACTAAAGATGGCTCGTAATCCATCTCTTCGGCCACATCGGTAATTGGTGAACCGATATTCGAGCTCACGACAGATTTGACAGAACTATCTACGCTGCCTAAAGACGGACTGACCGCAGCTTCAAAGTCCATAAAATCTTGCGGACTTTTCAAGTCGGAATTACCGATATCTTCTTCCTCATTATTGTCCGTTCTCGACAAATACGGACTCAATTGCTGTTCATAAGAAAGACTTAGCGCACTGGAGAGTCCACTGTCCGACGAGGAGGATGCGACTGTTTCCATATCCTTCCCAATCAAATTGAAACCAAGTGGATCCTCCTCCATCTTCAAGATCGAGGCAAACAGGTCATCATCGGAATTCATGGGGCATTCTTCTGTCTGAAATATTACATAGACATCATTTGTGCCTAATATGTAATCTTTCAATAATAGATAATTTTATATATACTATATTAGCATAAAATTTACGCATAAATTCGACAAGTCATTAAACCGTTAAATCAGCGTACGTCTTTTTTACGTGTCATTAATATACGCTTAAGATAAATCAGGAAAGGAGGAAAATAAATAACAGAAACCTTGGCTTACGTAATCAATACAACATGTTCCATTTCGTTTACAGAATTTTCGTATTCTCTTTAAATACTGGTAAGAATGGGACACGAGAGATATCGGGCTTATCATATGTATATTTTTCAGAGAAGCAAAATGGTTCTCTTCTTATCAAATCTCAATACAATAAAGGTATTATCTGATGTATACATATACATATAAATAATGACAAATAAACTGCTCAAATAATTTCACTATTGATTTTATTAATTGTACGCGCGTGAAATGTAAAAATATCCTTGTTTTACAAATTTGTAATTTTACAAAGCGACTTTCTTATCGATCGAATGCTGCACAAATTATTTCGTAATTAAAGAAGAACCTTTATCCTTATCTAAAAGATACACAGATTTTATTATCAACCTCTTTTAATTGTACATCTTGAAAGCAATAAAATTTATAAAAATTTTTATTGCTCTTTGAAGTTGAAAGCTGTAAAATATATTTATATTTTAAATTATTAATTATATTTTAAAAACTACGCAAGTAATGTAAAGTTAATAATAATAATATATAATTATAGAAAAAAAAAGAAAGAATTATAAATTATTGTACTTTAATACATCGTATTTGTGCGTGAAGAATTAAGACTTTACGGTTGCGAAGAATTCCGTAACATAACGGTACCCTTTTAAAGGTCATTCGCCGCGTGAAGACCGGGTTCTCAATTTCTGGTTCGACCATATTCGAAAAGAAACGGAAAGAAATCTTTCTCATTAATCAATCTTGTGCATATAGTAACACTATCGCGGCGTTAAAAAAGCTTGAAAATTAGTTGCGAACAGATTATTTACGAGTTTTTTTTTTTTTACGAATAGGAAGCGACTATGCATAAAGGAAAAAAATTAATAAAAAAAGGAGCTTGTGAGGACTGTAAAAAAAATATCGAATAATGAAAATTATTCATACAGATAATGACATTCGATCTGTATACTGCGTTTCAGGTGATGCATCTGCCACGTGCTGATGCGTTTATAATTATGTTTGCATCATACGTGATGAACAAGAAAAATTTATTTTTAATCTTCGGTTGATTTAATTGCCGGTCGAGGAATGAAATAGAGCGTATATTACTTATTTTAGCGACTTGGAACTGAGGTTATATGCGAAACCACGTGGATAGCCGGCGCACCATATGTTATAAACATCACTGGATAAAACCGTCTTAGAAAGAGAAATTATCCGTATCTGCAATATTATTTGTTGAACAATTCTTGACAAGAGACTCTACAATTTGGTTTTTAAAAGATTTTCACATTAATGTTATTATGCTCCGAGTGGATATTGAGTAATTTTAGATGACAAGGTTTGACGATAGTGTAAAAAGGCTTTCAGACTTATAATTCCTGACAGAAATTTATTTATAACTTTACATAAACTGTATACAATGAAAGGAAAACTATTTAAAAAATTAAGACACATGTACATATATAAAATATATATATAATTATAATGTTCAGTATTGACACACACACACACACAAAATTGAGAAAAATTATATTTTTAATTCTGATAAAAATTATAGATTACTTATAATGAACTCAACTATAATACAAAAATGAAAATAATGTAAATTAACGACTATTAATCTAAATAAATAAATATAGGGATTGTATGCAAGTATAGAGCATAAAAGCACATGGCATGTATACCATATGTTAACATGAATTAAAATTTTATCCAAGTTAAAATTTATCGATAAAATACATATACATGCAATTTTTGATAATACAATCACCATTGCAAAGATCATTAAAGTTACGTTTTAAGCAGTTACTAATTATTATTGAAGTAATTAATGCTAAAACTCAGTCATTACAATTATTTGTTTTGACAGACATATGTGTTATATATGTTTAATAAAAAAAAATTTAAACATGATTTTTACTCGACAAATTTGTTACAGAATTTTTTCGATACAGTTTCTACTGTTTCTATAATTATATAGCCATATTGTGTGTACGCTCTGCTTTAGTTTTGTTGAAAATATATAAGATCTCTCATATTCGCAGCTAATTTTTCAATTATTAAAAAAAACCTTGAATGAACTAAATATAAAACGTGATGAAATATATCGCCATAGGATTTTTTAATAACTTCTTTAGATGATGGTTAGAGTCCTCTATGAAATACAAAATTGTTGGCACCGTTTCATCGAGATAAAATTTGCGATATAAGCAGATAATTTGATTATTGACTTATAAATAAATCTCACAACAATAAATAAATAACAATTTGTAATACCTTTTCCATTTCCATTTGGTGTATATTATCTAATCGAGAATTGCAAGAATTTAAAATAATATTGCGACTGTCTTTATACTATACTTTATATACAGTATACTGTAATTACTCTAATACTATATATTGAGTTTAATGTTATAAATTTGTAATGTATATTATAATACTTAATAGATTATTACCTAATTATTAAGCAAATAAATTTCTAAACTAAACATATGTTTTCCTTCAGCATTACGAGAGAAGATATGGTTAAGTCTGTTTTGAATGAAGATTAAAAATAAGCTGTCAAACAATGAGCCACTCATGACATAGCAAGTCCATTAGAAACTTACAAATGGAATTATTAGGCAAACTGGGAAACTCACCGTGATGACGTCGCCATAATTATGGTCAACTAGTAGCTCATCCTTAACGTCCCCTTTGAGAAACGTGTCCTCCAGCAAATCAAACAGATTCATGTCTGACGACATCACTATCTAATATATGAAATTCATACAGTTAGGACACTGTCTTTCTCACCATTTACGCTGTTATTAAACAAAGCACTAACAATGAAATAGTTGTCAAACAATTCAGCATTTAACAATATGTGATCATCACCGATTGACGTCAAGTCGTAAACGCGAGGCAACCCAATCTTGCTTCTTACTTTTACTCTCGCCCCACCCTACAGTACGTTTTTCGTATACACTCTTTGAACCGTTGAGAAATTTCGTTCAACACCTTCCGTATTTTGTCATACCGACATTCTCACATTTTCAACATTTCAGAAACGTTGGCACGCGTAAATTGATGGAATCACACCTTCCCTACGAAAATACGGTGCAGTACCAGACTGCCAACGTGGCATAGTCATTGATAAATATATATATATATATATATACATACGTATACGTACAATTGTACATACATACATATACATATCGTATACAACTGACGTTTACTGCACCTGTCATAAGATGCGATTCACAAAAGTGCCTTTTCATGCTTACTCTCGACGCTCATAGGCTGCGTTCAACAAACTCACACATCTAAAATGCTGATTGGATGATCTAAAAGAATACACCAATAACAGCGAACGCTCACTCAAATGTTGAATCCGCTGATCACAGCTATTTTCAGCATCAATATAAGGCGGTAATCCGATCACTGAACTATATATACACCGAAATGGGCATCTCCGCTGTGAAGCGTAGAAAATCGTAAAACCAATTCATCAGCGCCATTTTAACTTGGTCAATAAAAGAGCGAATCAGAAGCTTTCAAGTGCTCATGCGCACTTATGTTTAGTGTTCTTTATGCTTAGTGTTCGTGTGTGAAGTTAAGGCTTAAATTACAATAGGCACAGGCAATAGGCAACAGGAAATAACAAGTCGTCCAATCAAAACTCTGGGATATAATATCAGATGGAACACAGCCTTTTACAAATTAACCAATCAAAGGACGCTTCAAAGCCTTTGCGGCGTAAAGTGAATCGTACCTAAACGTACCAACAGACTACGCGGACGCCCTGCAGAATAAGAATTGGTAATTAAAAACTTAATCAATCAGAACAAAATGGATTAAAATTATCTGATTGGTCAACATTGGTCAAATTCGAATATTTAATTCTCAATCTCCAATGCGTATACGGGCTTAATAAACATGATGGTTCAGTTTTGGCGCTCACACATTGTAAACTTCATTCTATTTTTATTACTCATTACTTACAGAAAGAAGACAAATGAAGTTCATAATGTGAGCGCTGAAACTGAACGTATGTATTTATTATATTAATTACATACTAAAGTTGTGTTCGCTTTGTCACTCATAACGCTTTAAGCATCGTTTCATCCTTGTTTACTAAATATTAAACAAGAATAAATGATGCTCACAAGTCACTGTAAGCGTCAAAGCGAACAACAGCCTACATCTACAGCATCTACAATACTGGACAAAATCGAGTATAACGCACTTCGAACATTTCCACATTTATATAAATATTTGCCAGTCCTAGCAGATAACATAATGATGAATCAGGCAAAAAGGTTTCTTAGTCTACTTTACAATGATGATATTACAAAAATTCCGTAAACATTCAAAATGCATACTTCATTTCGTCCAGTACGAAATATTTGTAAATATCATTCCTTTTATTGGGAATAAATTTTGTAATAACTCACTAATAATATTAATAAATTCGTATTTATTTAAATATTTATAATTATTACTGAATAATATTCAGATATGAAATGCGATATAAAAGAGCGATACAGCGATAGTACTTTATATATATAGAATATATTAAGTTACATTATAATTAAATCCGTAAGCACGATCGTAGTTGGTAGCACACGAGATTGCTATGCCAGAGATCCCAGGTTCGATCCCATAGGCAGATTCAAGAAATTTTCATGCGCTCGTGGCTATCTTTTCGGTGATCTGACACACAAAGCACCATCAAGAGTACCTATTGCCAAGAAAACCTCTCAAAAATTGCCATTCGGAACCGGCGTTAGATTGTATGTCTCTGTGTACAACAACCTACGTATGCTCCAGAGACATATGTACGAGAGGTAGGCCTTGTCCCAATTTGGGATGTTGCGCCATTGGATTGGATAAATTAAATCCGTTGATATATTTACAATTATAATTTCTGTTTATAGCAGTCATTTTTAAAAAATATTTGTCTTCGAAGAATTTCTTACACAATACTTTTGTTATCACAGTAATAAATTTTACTTACAATATTAAACTTTCTTTCGGACGTGATAAATTTTCTGTTAATCTTAAATCAATTCTTATTGCTTGGCTACGTTATACTATCATTATTATTCTCTAAAATAATTATATTAATTATTAATGAAATATAAATTACAATTATAGTCGTTATATGAATTTAAGATGATTTTTTTTTTAATTAGTATAAGAAATAATAATTTAAAATATATATAATTATGTAATTTAAGTTTATCTTCTCTAGTGTCTTCTTCTCTTACCAATGGAAAATATTTTAATTATTTCCCCTTATCTTTTCATACATTTTGTTATAAGGTAGTTGACGTAACAGCACTAACACCGTGTACTAAAACTGTCGGTGGTAAGTCGACAGTTAATTCTGTCAATGATTGTAGGTACTGTCGATACATGTCATCCTCATCCCAAGTGTTTGAGGCTGGCGGACCAGGCAAATAAATGAATGTTGTTGCAGTTTGAGAAGAATATTGCCGTATCAGTTGATTGACTCTGAGAAATAAAATTAATAAACATTGTTCTCTTTGTAAAAAATTGTAGCTAAAGAATCAGTTATAATGCTTACCCCAGTATATAAGCTCGGGACACGTTACTCAAAGCATTATTAGACTCTGTACTTGATTCATCATATTGATTTTTTGGCTCAAGTAGAGGCCTACCCTTTAAACCTCGGATTTGCTCTGCCCATTCCGGAATTTTTTTAATCGATGCAGAAATTCTCAGCAAATTCAATGACTTTCGAATCCTGTGCTCATTCGAGATTCTCGGATATTCGTTCATTGAATTGGGAGAATCTGAAATACTTAGGCTTTCATTGCCATCCTTAGTTTCGCAATGGAACACTCTGAGATGTAGGTTTTTCCAACTGGGTACCATATTGATGATACATGCGAGTTGAAGCATGAATAATGACGTTGTATCGAATGGATCTTGATCGGTCGGTTGGAAAAAATTGACCGGCCATACGTCAATATATTTCAAATTTGAATTTCTAAAAGCAAATAAATAAATAAATAAATAAATAAATACATACATACATACATATATATATATATATACATATATATAACTGTATAATAATAGATGTTACAAATATTTTCGTGATATATTTCTACTCACTTTGTCAATTGTGCTTTATTTAACAGATGAAAGTTTCTACATATACATAAATTCTTCTTCATTCTTAAAACATCCGAGCACATACCAACATATTGAACCGGATCTAGATTCTTTTCACCTGCTGCTTGTCTTAGAGGGAACACAGTATTATTTGGAAGCGTTGTACTGTTTTCAAACATTGTCGTCGCGTATTGAGAATCCAAGAAAAAGTTTTTCGGCGTTTCTTCATCATAAAACCCAAGAACGATCGTATTTGGTTTCATTGCACCCATGCCAGACAATCTTATTAAATGTTGCATGCCTTCGCGCACTGTTTTTGTCACAGTCAATTCAATGAAAGCTTTAACTCTCATATGATCAACTAAACTCAACCAGTGCGGATATTCCTCGATCGTAGGATCATTATTTTGACCATTAAATTTACCAACTTTTACGTGTCCAATAACATAAAGTCCTCCTTTCTTCAAATCGTTCACAAAATCGATAAGAGGACAAGCGGAACGCGGACACGCAACCATCAGTAACATTTGCGGACGCCAAAATTTAACATGATCTTTACGCGAATCCAACATTAACAAGTATTTTCTAACTTGATGGAATATCAATGCTTGAGATATGCTGCCCCATGGTGCGTTTTTACTCGGTGAGAATAAATGTAGCACAATGATCAATATTAAGCATAAAATTATGCTACTTGAAGCATAAATACTATTAATTATGAACATCATTATCAGTGTTCCAAGAAGACCTATAGTCGCTGTATGCCATGTAAAATAATTAAATGTTGGCCTGAAAGGAAGGTTTAGATTTACTCATAAGGAACATGTAATATTATATATATATCGTAATTAAAATAATTATATGAATGTTTGAATACCTGAAGTTTGGTGCACTGGCAAGTTCCAATCCAAGACACGCAAGATTGGTAGCCAGATAACTTAAAAGAAATAGTACCGAGTTAATTTGAGCAATAGTATTCAACGAGCCGATAAGCAAGATTGTTTGAACCAAAATCCATGAAGTTAATACCGCTGTTATTGGATTGCCGCGCCATGTACCTTGTATGACAAAATTTAATCCCGAACCTAAAAAAGGAATAAAATAGAGATATTTAATTTTATATGTATATATATATATAAAGTAAATTAAATTAAAATAAATTAAATTTTTTATTGTCATTGATTACATACCGAATACATTATCTTTGGCCAATGCTTCCAATACTCTGCTAGAACCTATCAAATTGCTTAAGCCAGCGCTAAATGTTGCAGTGAGAATGCCAACGGCAACAAATGGTGGCCACATATTAATTGGCATCATGTACATAAAGTTGTTTTGCAGTAAAAAACGGCCAGTAGTAGCAGCCGTCAGTACAGATAGTAAAATATAACATATAAATGTAAATAATACTGCAGATAATGTCCCACGTGGAATGTTCCGACCAGGATTTTTCAACTCTCCTATTAATTGTTATATGATTAATACATTATATGAAATGTAAAAATAAAAATAAAAGTTTTATTTACCGCTCATATTTGCTCCAGCCATTATCCCAGTTACACCACTAAACAATACACCAAAGACACTTGCAAAATCCGTCATTGTTCCTCCGCTCGAGTAATCAGCACTATAATTCGAATAGAGATTATTTGAAAGTGTAGAAGACAAAAGACCCGTGTAACTTCCATTTACATGCTCTGTTACATTTTGTACTAATGTATTTGCATCTGGTATTGGTATCTAAAAGTACAATAAATATTTATTGATCAAAAATTCAGCCAAATACAATGTTAAATATATAAACAAAATATTTTCTATATTCAGCTCATAAAATTATTTACCTCTATTGCACCCTGAGTCAAAAAACTAATAAAAACACTAGCCAGACAGATGCAGACAACTGCTAAAATTGCAACACTGGTTTTTGCAAACATTGCAGCTCCAATAAGACAAACTACAAGATTGGCAGTATTTAGTATAGAACAATATAAAAATCGCCACCATCGACCATCTGGGATGAGCCCAGTTTTGCCGCTCAAATAACCAGACGGACCAAAGTTTTCAACCAAACCCTCAGCACATCCAGAAATGCAAAGCGCACTGGACACTATATTGGCCAAGAAAAAGAGAGTGCCAATAGAGCCGCCAAATTCAGGTCCTAATGTACGACTAATCATGACTGCATGTAAATTAATAGGAAAATATTTTTGATTTTTTATCAAACTTAATGCTTTCATTGTTACGATTAAAATAGTACTTTATAATATACAGAAAAATAAATTTCTCTACTATCATAACTTATTAATTATATCAAATATGTAAGCAAAGTAATCTGCTGATAAGCTATCTTGAACTGGCGTAGTTCGTCTATCTCTGTCAGATAAATAAAGAAAGATAAAGCTGTAGAATACAATTTATTTGATGGAAGTAATATGCAGCTAATACTATTGCTCAGAATAGAAAAAAAAGGATACAGTAAGCGCCACCACCTTCTACAGCACCATTGGTCGATATAGCACAGACAGATGCGACTGTGAATAATAAAATACCATATGCTATGATGAATTGAATTAATGTTACAAATAAACCTGCATTACCCACAATATATCCTGTAAAAATTACTAATTAGTATAATTAACAGATACTTATATTCTAAATATGAAACTTTTATAAATAACAGCTTACCCATTCGTATAAAAACTAAGGCACTGAACATAGACAGTGTAACTGGGCTGAATACACCAGCAAAAGTTCCCAATGTACGAGTGTTATCCATACCAAGAGTACCAAACTCGACATAGCCATCTCCATCGGAATGTGACGTCCTTCCGATCTTAAAAATATTGCTTAGTCGTTGAAGCATATTTCTGCCATTGATCAAAGGAGCTTTTTCACTCGTAATCCTGATATGGACAGGTTCTGTGTTTGTCGAGCCAACTTCTGATGCGATCATCTTAAATCGCTGGATAAAAAATATCAGTAATAATTTAAAATTACATAACAGATTGGGATAAATAAAAATTTTACATTTTGCTCTCGTTAGTAACAACGTAACAGCTAACGGTATATGACGAAAAAGAAGAGGAAGAGGCGTTATGTAGATATTTAGAGTAAAATTTACGCTCAATTGAACATAAAACATACTTACGCAACAAATTAGAATAAATTTTCGGAATATCGTTCACCCAATAAGACTTCACTTGTGCGTATAAGAAAATATAAAAGAATATATATCCCACTTAGTCATACGATTGACGTGATGTCACACATTAAACTGAACGTTAACGTCAAACACTGCAACGTCAAACTTGCTCTTCTTAAGGTTAATAACCCTTCGTTATATTTAACATATCATATGCCTTCGTGTTTGAAGTTAGGAATTTCCGGTTACGATATATACATGAGACATTTATATAATTCATTCGATATCAAAACGATTGGAGATGTCAAATATGTATATGATAAATAATTATTAAAATCTAATAAATAATTTTATTGAGAGAACACGACCAGTGAATGTGAAAACAGGTTAGTAAATATAAATTGTGTACGTATTTATAATAGGGAAAAAATTCCCTATTATACATAGCTACATTCAGTTTAGTGATACAAAAAATTTCCGTTAGATAGCGCAACATGATTATTAAAGAAAATTTTAGTATCGTAATAACATTCTTTGCGCTTTTTGCTAAATATTTTTCAAATATAACGAATTCGAATCATTTTGTGTCTATTAAAATTTAATTATTTATCGTATAAAGTTTGATGCATGTGTGTATATCTACATACATATATATGTAATAAAAGGCTAGAGTATAATAAATTAGAATTTTGTCATATTGCAATGAGATAATCGCGCGTTAACAATAATTGCGTTCTTCAATCATTTTACATGTTTCTGACATGATGAAGAAACAGACGAAACTTAAACATCGGTAAGTAAATTTATCTATTAATTTAATAATTTAGTGTGCGTGTGTGTGTATGTGTGTATATGAATTTAGTCAAACTTTCTTTTTTCAATTTTTATTAAACAAAAAAAATAAAAAGCACATACACACATATATATAAATTCTATTTTTTGTAATTACATATTTTGTTATAACGTATATAATTACATTTTTTATTAATTAATTGTCTTTGTTGTATGAATATTTCATATATATATTTTTAATTTCCATTTTTTATATTTTGTTATAATTGAACTACTTATAAATATCTGTAACAAATCATTCATAATTGAAATAATTCCCGTCCTCGCCATATTCTTCTTCATCCTTTCGTTCGTCAAAAACAGCGTCTTCGTCTTCATGTTGCTGTTATACAAAACAAACAAATTTTTTATATTTGTCAAAATAAAAATTAAATATAATTTAACGATATCAATAAAATTCATGAGGTATATTGTTCAGCATACTTTCAGTTTCGATTTTTCCCTATCGATTGAAAGCTCTAACTCGCGTTTTTTCTGCTGTATAGCTCTCTCTCTCTCTCGTTCTTCACAAATCTAAAATACATAATATTGTGTAAATATTAAAATAAAAAAAAATATTCTATAAAAATAATTTTCTTATCTATAACTTACACTCTATTAAATATTCTTAATATACTCCATTTTAAAATATTTGTATCAACTTATGAATAAATTCCATGTACTCTTTTGTATCTTTTTTTTGCGAGCATTTAATGTTGTAACAAAAGAATTTTGTATCTCAAAATTAACTGACTTTAAAATGAAGTAGCCAGTGGCCTAGATACTCCACAGGATCGGCCGGTTTCTTTGTTATAATTTCACAAAGAGCTTGGATCAAAGGTTTGCTCAAGACTCTTTTTAAATAGATGCTATTCGATGGCAATTGTTCGTGCAGACCATTAGACGATAAACTGCCAGATGTAAAATTAATAATAGAATCGTTGCTTTTATTGACTTTAATCTTTGCTTGCGATAGATCTTGCAAATTGTCGATGTCGTCCTCACTTAAATTCAGAGTTTTTAAAAGTTTGAAAAAGGATTAGGAAAAGAAAATAGAAAAATTTGCCATCAATTTCTTTTTAATATACTTATCATATTTTATATTTTATATATTTTATTAATACAACGATAATAGTACGATGATAAACTTTATTTTACGACATTTTGATTATAAACTTCAATTCTGAATATGAAGAATGTCTAAATCTAAAATATCGATTCCAGCTAACCTGACGTGTTCATCCATAAGAATATTAATCAATGTCTCGCTAAGATTTTCATTCGAATCTTTCTCATGCAAAAATATCTCGATTTTTTTATCTATTTCTTTGTCGTTTTTAGTCTCTTTGACGTTCTCAATTACTTGTATGTTATCTTCTATCGATTTTTCTTCCACCTGATCTTCCTGCTCACGTATCATGTCTTCTTGTTGTTCCTACAAAAACATATTGTCGTTAATTTCTTGCATTTTTAATATTTCTACCAACTTTTCTTTTACCTGATCTTCCTGCTTACGTATCATCTCTTCTTGTTGTCCCTCCAAAAATATATTATCGTTAATTTCTTCCATTTTTAATATTTCTATCAACTTCTCGCGTAACACATTCTCAAGTAAAAAAAGTTTATTTTAAAGATTTTGGATCTAAATTCTCGTACTATTTTGTAATGCATCTGTCTAATCGCATGATCATGTTCTAAATCGGCAATATTCCTGTGAATCCGCAATAAGCAACCAATCAAATTTTGGTTTAAATATTGAAAAACAATATGACAATATTATTTTTTGATATCATATAAAAAAATTATAGTTTGTGAAATTATAGAAAAAAAATTACTTTTTTATATATCATTATAGTTTATATTGCACATCTATTTCAGATTTTATAACAGATTTTAAATATTCTCACAAAAACATTTTCCGATTTGTGAGTGCATTTGGATCTAAAGTTTGGTTAGCTGTTTCAATATATGCTACAGCTATTATGCACAGTTATATGTACTTATTTCCTTACATATGTGACTAATTGTAAAATGATTATGGTGAAGAATTAAAATGAGAACCGTACTTAAAAAATAATTTGGACATTTTAATTTCATTCTTACTTCAAGTCATTGAAAGAATGAAGTTTTGCGCAAGCCACGCAGATGCATGTTCGGCTGATTTTCTTACGCTCTCACTTACATGCGACACTAAAATCGAAAAAATCGGGTGGGTTAACGCGGCGAGAGGCCTTCATCGCGTTTAACAAACGGATCTTCCTGCACTTAAATTTGCATAGTTACCGAGCCATTTACCATATGTATATATACGTCGACAGAGTCACGTATTCGCGCATCGAGAGAAGGGTCTCAATTTCTGACCATTGTTATATAAGAATTAGTGCGACGCGTTTTTACGCGGTCTTTATAATTTATGTATGCACTTTTCAAGTTTGTCCATTTTTATGCGTTAACAGCCTCCTTTTTTAATACGATTTAATACAAGTACGACAAACATTCTTCATTTAAATAAGTCACTTTTAGAGTCAACAATTTCATTGTCGCACTTTTTATAAAGCATCGCGCAGATATTTACGATCACGTACCACAATTCATTTCTTCAACGTTATTATTCATGTTCATTCCTTCTATCGCATACTTGAATCGGGGAAAATAGGTCATCCAGAGTGCTTTATTAAAGTATCCGCGAATCACTTTGTAATTCGATTGAGAAAAGTATATACACATGTGATAAAGAAATCGTATTTCTATCAATTACTTCTCGATTAACAAAAGAAAAATTATATGATTTATAAAATATTCTTAACATATCGAATGAAAACTTACTTTATTGATTAATATTAGCTTTGTGTAGGAATTTAAAATACTTTATTGTAATAAAAATTAGTGTAATAATTTATTAAGAATATAATTTTCTTCTCTTTATTTATTAACAATTCCATCCTAGTAGGTCAATCATCAAAGGTGAGATCTGATGAAAGATGAAAAGATAAAAGATCCTTTGCCGTAAACTTTTTGTATCATCGAGATCATCTCATAATTATTTTCAATAGTGAGTTTCATTGCTCTTGAAAGCCAGCTCCATTATGCTTGTACACAATGCTTGAATTATAGAATAATAAAGAGAGGGAGAAAGAAGTCTTATGATTTCAAAAGATTCACAAGATCTATCTCAAGGCGTTGATACGCAACGATGTTTTATTTTGTGAATTTATTTTGTGAATTTATTTTATTTCTTCGAAATTCACTAATATTGCAGTATGTAAAAAAATTTGTTTTGCTCACATTTTTTTCCTCAGATTCTATCAATTATAGAAAATTTAGATGTCTATTAGTTATATCGCTAATATTACGAACGAACCGAATAAAGTTGCACGATAAATACTATCTTATCAGTTTGTGGCGATGTAATCAGTACAGAATTAAATCGAGATATAGTATGGGATAAATCGTTTGCATCTGACAATAGGTTTCTTGCAATTGTGAAATGAATTAAGCATCATGAAGTTAAAATAAAGTAATTGAAATTTGATTTCTTTCAAACGCCTGCGTGCTGTTAATTACAAATTTGCAAAGTATTATTCAGTGATACATTCCCATCCGTGGAAAAACACGTTACTTATAACGCTTCGTGTCATTCACGACGTTGTCATCGATCGAAATACATTCGGTATGCAGATATCGCTTTTATTGAAATCACTGCCTTATTTTGCGATAACTGTGACATGAAGAGAATATCAAGAAAAAAGATTAAACTCTAGCTTCTGTAATTCCACGTTTCTGTATGTGCTATTGATACGACATATGAAAATGCGTATTACATCATAGATAAAATAGCTTCTCGACAACGCATATATAAGTTCGCGTTATCGCAAATTTTTTATTCGACGTTATATCTACTTGACGGAAAGATTTTTTAATTTATATTTTTTGAATAAAATTTTAAAATTATGTTTAGAAAATTTGATATATAATTGGAAATGAAGGGGTATGACTACAATAGCGAGCTACCTAAAAACAGTAATAAATTCAACAATTTTTTTTTTAGTATAAATAATTTAAAATAAAATCAAATTGAAGCACTGGTTAGTGCACGCTATTTTTGTGAACGCTAGAGTAAAGCCTCGGAGCATCTCCAAAAATATGCATACATATACGAGCTTCTATCACCGATAGCGCCGTCATTTTCGATGCAAAAAATACAAAACAAATTTTTTTATGGATTTTATGGACTTTAATATTAACCAGTGCTTTAATTTGATTCTAAATTATTGATTCTAAATTACTGATATTAAATTATTTTTTTACACTAAAAATATTATTGAATTTATTGCTATTTTCAGTCCCGCTACTGTGGCAGCTACTGTGTCTCTTAAATAAAAAACTGAAGTATTTTATCGGACGAAAAATTATTAGATTTAATTTGCAAATGCTTTGAAGTTTCTCAATGTAAAATTGTGTGCATTTTTACTCAGAAGCTGTCTTTTCTTGTGCAACTTTCCAAGCCAGTTCTAACTAACGCCTACCTATGCAGTAAACATGCATCCTGCGCCTAGCAAATGTACGAGCTTGCATTCAGTCAGCATTAGTCAGCATCGGTAACATTGCGATTTATTAAGCGAACGTTTGATAGAAAGCACATTTCAAATTTTAGTTATACTCATTTATTTTTTGTATTGGCCAAACATTTTCCTCAGAAATCTAAAATTCTCCACAAATTTATAAGTAAAATACTTTCACTTACGTAATGCTGATGTCTTTATAATTTATTGGAAAGTATTTTTTTTACTGATTGACAATTTTTTAAAAAACTTATTTATATTATATATTATATTACATTTATTTATTGATAAAAATTACACAAAGATAGCATTGACAAAACGATAGTTGGCATAAAATTAACGTAAAAAAACGTACGTTTAATCTTAATTAGTCTGATAGGGGTAAGAACACTGACGAGATACTATTAAACACCGACATCCTTACGAGAGTTCGCGTCCTTGTGAATATTGAGGTAATTAAGAGATAGTTAAAAACTGAAGATATTGTACTAATTTTATGATTTATTAGTTTAATAGGCTTATTTATGCATTTAGAACTCAATATATAATAATATATAATAATACTCGATTTTTCTTTAAAATTGTGATTTCAGTATTGTCGTCAAAGTTTGATTATCAACAGAGATGATAACTACAGAAAAAAAAAATTGTAATCTTCAATAGTATAAGATATTATAGCTTTGCAAGTATGCATATTTATTTATGGAACATTTATATAATAAAAAACCATAAATTTAATAATGTATAAGCCAAATATTTATGTTAATAATAGCAAATTTATATCAATTGTCGATAACGTCAGCGTTCTTCAATTACCTCCGGGCCCTTGGGGGCCCTTTTTATACCGCCGAAAATTTGTCGAGGGTTGACGATCTTTAATAGTATCTCGTCGGTGGTAAGAATCTGAAGACAGTTGGCGCTTAAAATTTTTCGTTCAAATTTTCCGCGCTGAGCGCTCGACCAATCTGATCTCAGCATTGAACGCGGCGCGAAATTCACGTGTATGCGAAAATGATCGAAGACTCCCGAACGTCGCCGCGATCGTTCGCAGCGCAACTGCGAAACATTGCCTACATTCAGATAGCTGTACAGTACAAGCCGCACTCACTCACCGCAGTTGGCCGGCGTGGTTCGTACTAATAGGAGGGAACTTGTATTATTCGTCCATTCACAGTTTGCGCACGTTGTTGAACTTTGATTTACGTCCTCGTGTGTTTTTCATTCAATCGTGATCAGTTACGTGAAAGTGCTTTCATTGCTTTGTTAAATCGCGTCTTGCAAGAACTCGAACTTGCAGTCGTACGATCAGCGCACACTTACGTAAGTAACGATGACTTAGACAGATCGAATCTTTTATTATAGGTAACGCGCAAGTATATCGAAATGCACATTTCTATCGTTCTGTTTGACGCCGCGCGCTTTTTGACACGATATGAATCGTTGCGTTTTACAGATAGATTGCGCAGCCCTGGAAAATGTTGCGCGCATTTACACAAGTCCAAGTATAGTATAAATTCTAACGAGCTTTTAGAATGGATAAAATACCGATGAGATATTTGGGATTGCCTTATTGGAGATACAAGAATTGAATATATATATATATCCACGTCTGTGGGCTTAATATTAGCATAAATTCACGTTTGCGATAACATGGTAAAGTGGTTCGCGCGACTTGGCGATAGAAGTGCGACAACGTACATACAATAATCGTTGCAAGTCATTATGTCATCGTCATACCTAAAAATTGCCAATGAGATAATACGACAAACTCGATAAATTTTTAGGCGAATTACTCGTTAGTTTTATTTCTTTTGATTCTCCATGAAATAATGCATCGCGAATCCTTGGCCCGTCTTGTTCATAATAAAATTATTAATGACTTGTATACTCTATGTATATCTGCTCACGCGATCGAATCCGTCAAGAGCGATATTTCCGAATACTTTCCCGATCGCGACGACCTGTATCGAGATTGCGAGTTACAATGAGAATTCTATTTTCGGACGGCTTGCGCGTTATTGAAGCTTCTCTCTGGGGGTTTAAGAATCGGTAGTTATACGCTAACTTTGATTAAAAATTGCAACGATGTGATAACAAATTTTACGGCTTTTTAGAGAAGCCTGTGGCAAAACTGATCGATGTAGAGCTGTCTTAATGATGGCTTAGCACGAAATGCATATTCATGTCATATAGCGCCATATGCATCAGTGATGAAGAAATGTTAATAGCTGCTTCTCTATCTGCATTACATTTATTTCGATTTTATCGCAACTTATAGGTAGAAAACTTTAGACAAAAATAAAATTGAGTGTCTTATTGACGTTTAGAGATAACATTATCAATGCAACGTCTTTAGATATATAAATACAATACGAGAAATACGATTTCGCAGTACAGCAGTTTCGTGGAAACTATAGGTAAATCGATTTTTCCTCGAGAAAGTATTCCGATCGTGCCTTTACCTTTATCATCAACTTTTCAAACCCGTTTCGCGAGTTGTAATAAATAGAGATAACAGAACGTAGCTTTTCTAAGACCGCAATTAGTTTATCTATTGTAGCAAAAGAAAAATTTCTCGGGGAAACACGTATGATAACTGTAATGTTCTTACAAAGAAAAGAGCGATCGTGGGGCTCATGACATAATTCCCTGTTAAATTTCCCAAGATCTAAAAATATCTTCAGTGAAATAGAGCGGCCGCGCTTCTGAATCGGAGCCAGAAAATCGCTGCGTTTTCACTCAAGGCGTGATTATCACTTTTTCTCACTTTTTAATAAAAACTTTCCAAGTTTTCTTAATCCTTTCGACTTTCCTTAGCCACTTGGACCTTGCACCGATGACCGCATGATATATATTGCACACTCGTGTTCACTCATGTCGAATCGTCTTGCATCTCTCTCTCTCTCTCTCTCTCTCTCTCTCTCTCTCTCTCTCTCTCTTTCCATATATAGAAATAAAATTCTTCTCGAATTATTCTCGCGAGCAACGACATTGTAATATTACTTCATTCGAATATATTAGGTATACATATTTTTTATATTATACATATATATTTCACATTTTGTATTATATATATTATAAGAATTATATATTAAAGCTAACGTCTCTCTAAGTGTCGAAGAAATTCAGAAAAAGCCTCAATAACGCACACACACACACACACACACACACACACACACACACACAAAAGAGATAAATTCATTACGAATATTTATTTATCACCGAGTCTCTATATATGTGTCTCTTTTAATCCCAACACGTCGACGACGGCTCTGGTGAACCGATGAGAAAGAGATAAGTTGCATTGTCGTCCATGCGAGTTCAGTTGCACGGCACAATGAGTCATCGGCCAAATTTAACTTAGACATCGCGTATCAATTATACACAGCTGGTAATTAAACGGAACGTCGATCGTAATCATCAATTCCATTTCGTTATTATAATCTAAACAACAATTTGCTGCCAACTTAATATAAACTTATCAGCGTATAAAAAATTATCTCGCGTTTTGCCAATATACGGCGGATACCAGCATTTTGTTATCTATTTATTTTATATAGCTATCCAGTTTCGAGGTGTCCGACAGGTAGATACTTTCTTTTCGCAGTTTTATCGAAATCAGCGATCGATTCCGCGTCATCGTATGCTCTGATTAAACCACGTGCGAGAGCATTTGCTTGTATTAGCGAAACGCTTCTTCATGTCAACAGTGAGAGATTAGATTAAATCCTCTTTGCACAACCAAATTTGCTGAGTGGTGGATCTTTGAAATAATTTTACTTGTTGCGCTCTGAAGCTCGAAAATGTGTATACTGTACAGATAAATTTACAATCGGAATGTACAATTTATCGGAACGTATTTGGCAAAGAACACACAAAGAAAAATGTCGCATGTACTTATTTTTTTTTTGTGTTTTTTGCGAAAGGAGCTAGCTTCCAACTATTTAGTATCTTCTTATTATGTACTTTACGTTAGCGACATGCTCCAGTCGTTTCTCACAGATGTTATGTACTATGTTGCATTGTAGAACGGCAAGTATATGAGCAAGCAACGGGAAAACGACGCGTGTTAACATCGATATACAAGGAGATCTTTTTTCAACGCTCACGTGCTATGATGAATTGCGAAACTCGTGCATCATATAGTTACATCATAATCGGCGATTAATCGATTGCGACGTCCATAATAATAATCTACTTACAAATGTATAGAGGTATCTCCTTATTCCATCTTCTGACAAGTTGATTTTATCATAATTTAGGATTGAAAGATCAATCAATGGTTTTTAAGTCGTAAATGATGAAAATTCTACTTTCTATTAAAATTTAAATAGTTCCTATTTACAGACAGATTCGCAAAATGTACAGATTAATTAATATCAAATCAATATTAAGTAATAATATCAAAGAAGGTCATCGTACATGTGAGCCGTGCATTATAACATTAAATATCTCGAGATGTCATGTACGATGGCCTTCCTTGATGTTGTTGCTAGGGAAACGTCAATTCCAAATTCCAAATTAGTTAAAGAGAATTCAAAGGTGAAAGGTCTGGGACAGCGTTATAGCTGACTCGTGCCAGACGATTCTAATCACTATTGAATAATTACGTATCTTATAACAAAAAGTTCACTTAGATTAATATATTCCGAGACAATCGCAAGATTCATATTTATTTAGACAAGTATATTAAATAGAGTACTTTCTACAACGCGATTTATCGTTCGTCAACACATTGTCAAGTCAATATTAATTTAATTTGAAAAAAAATATATACGTTCGGTTGATTAATATTTTGTTTTTCTTTATCTTGCGAAATATATTGTTTTACTTACTGCATTTCTGCATCTCCTCACATTTATATTGTTAATAATACGAAGACTTTTGCATTTGTGAATGTGATCGTGTGCGACAAGTATTAGCATAAAACCTTCAAACGTGTTTTGCATTTTGTCGTGCGCTGCTCATCACTCGTCACGCAAAATAGAATATATACGAATCGTATTCGAAACTTACGCACAATCGAACTATTTCGAATCGCGATGCAGTGCACGAATTGAACAAAACGAAGCGCGAGCGCGGTGAACTAATTGAGCTAATTGCATTTGTTAGACACTATTTGTACGTGCCGATTCATACGATGCATTTTAGTCCGATGCATGGTACATATTCGCGGCGTTTCTCACGTCCCAAAGCCTACCAAGAACATCAAGATCTTCGAAACGTCAACTTTTTTATTACGCGTCTCAAAAAGTCTTCAAATGCTCAAGCAAATTACTCATAAAATCTTGACGAAATTGAAATATGATGACATAATTTTCAAATATTACAATCATGTATGTGTCTGTATATTAAAAGAAAAAGAAAATTTGTATTTTTGATTGAAGAAGCTAGAAGGCAAAAAATTAAATTGATCTATCGCGCTGTACGCAATCGAAAAAATGAGAAACGCAGTTTGCACACAGCAACATTATGCAAACGACATGCATACAGTTGCGTATTGTAATCCAGCAGACGTTAGAAGATATGGCACATTGTAATCCAGCAGACGTTAGAAGATGTCTTGTTAACTGGGTTACCGTGACGCGAGAGTGTTTACAGCTTTTTTATTGTCATTGGGTTAACAAATTAATCCATCGTCAACTCAGCGGTAGTATCGACCGTTTATCGGTTCTATTAGGACGGGTCATTCAATTTGAACCGAGCAATTGTCAGAACGATGAATATACGCACGCGTATCCAGCAATTATGTCGCACCAAATCGCTTTCCTCTCATCCATCGCCTAGCACTGATCAAACTGATGACGATAACTCATCAACGTAGTAATTAATCGCGAACGTTTTGACAAACTTCATCGTTCTCGCATGATTTCAGCGGGGAAATATTATTATTATTATCGTAATTACAATTCGTAATTATTATCTTAATTGATTTTAATTATATTATAATTTTACTGCACGTTTTGTTTTAAAATAATACACAACTTTTATAATTATACACAACTTGCCTCTTAAATTTTTTTTCGCACGCCGATATAAGTATATGAAGATTTTTATGCAAATTCTTAATATGGATTATTTTCATGAAATTAGCTTGCAGGATTGCGGCAGTAGCTATGACAAGAAATCGATGACCTGTACGTGAAACGTTCCTGGACATTTCGCTTAATATCTTTCTTGACGATCGAAATTTGACGGATGAACCATGTCGTCGTCGAGGCCCAGACGACCTAGCATATCGATCTATGATTATCCGGAACATCTGAATCCGTTCAACGATGACACGACAAATTCTCAGCCACAAGTGCATCACGAGCGTAAACCATCGAAAGATTCCAAGCACAAATTCTGGACGTTCGGCAAAAGCCGAAAGAAAAGATCAAACAGCTTCTCGATCAAATCGACTTGGTGAGTATATTTTCAAATAAGTATTCTTAATCGTACAATTTCTTTGTGAAGTGCTAATAAAATATATACAGTGATATATAGCCGTGAAATTTTTATTTATAACTTTTTTACGAAGAAAATACAAAGAAACATAATACTTTGTATTATGAATGAATAACAGCGTCTCGTTATTATGAAATATAAATACGCAGTGCTACAATAAAAGAGTTACGGTACATTTTTTCAGCAAACCACTTCTCGCACTTACGCATTATTTACGTGATTAAAAAAAATACTTTCATCAAAATTAAATTAAGTTCCAGTCTGATTAGCAATCAGAATAACCAAACTAATCAGAGCTGCGCGAAGAAACCAAAGAATTTGCGCTGCGAAATCATCGTTATTGAATCGAAAGTTGAATTAACACGCATTGCAAGTACGTACAATAACGAATATAAGTGCTTCAAATTATCTGCCGTGATCGTCGACAAAGTGGAAGTGATATTAAGTGGAATGAACATCATGAATATAATCGATGTTTTTAACTGCATATGTGCACAGGAAGGCATTGTCATTCATCACATACGTGGCGTTTTAAGAGATTCTTTTTTTTCTTTTTTAGTTTTTGCGCGATAAGTTTACAATGTTTATATGAATACAATGTTTATATTTTTCGCTAAAAGCTCGACATTCAATTCGAGCGTATCTATAGCGATAATATAGATATAAAAAAAATATATTTGTGAAACAAGTATCACTCGATATATACACAACGTTCCGTGAACATTTTCATGATTATTTTTAAATTTGCAAAGTAATGCCATAATTCAATTCCGATTTGGATCCTTAATCGGCGCAATCGGCGAAAATTTACAGAATGTTGGTGACGTAGCACGTTAAATTTTCTAACATACTAGTATGTCTCAAGTATGTCAAATGATAAACCGCGCAATCTCATCATCTTCGCGTGTGCGTAAATGCTGCATAGATCCGTTAAGACGCAAAACGCACAACGTGATTATTATTGTCCCTTACTTCAAAATCAAAGTGTTTCTAAATAAATAATATATTATTTTAATTTTATTAAGTAATTATAATTTTAGCACGTAACGTAATCTTAGTGTATGCAATTTAAAAAATCGTCCATTTTTCTTTTTTTCTATTATAATTTAGTAAAGTAGATAATAATATAGTTAATATGAGAATCAATTCAATATCGATCCTTGTGTTTAGGAATGGATTGTTCGGAAAACGCAAAGAAACTTCAGAATCGGAACAGAGGTCGTCGATTACAACAGGTTTGCCTATTTGAATTAAACTTACAAAACGCTGATTTAAATTACAAGATAAAAATATTTAAATTAATTAATTCGTTAGAAAGTGTATTGATTTTAATAATAAATGCGGAATTATTATTTTTCAAATTGTTTTAAATGTACGTTTTTAAGGGATTTAATTTATTTCCTAATTATATATTCCATGTAGTTCAATATTATAATTAACAATTAATAATAAACTTGCAAAATAAAATGCCACTTACCACATATTGTAGTTTCGACTACGTACAAAAGAGAGCCTTACGACAGCAAACCGACAGTACCATCACGATTGTCTAAAGATCAACAGGAATTTGATGAAGCCTTAGGAACTTTGACAAGGAGAAGGAAATACACTTTCGACGATAATATTTCGAGATATAGCTCGAATTTAACGGTAAACGGGGATCCTGCTAGGATCTACGATGCAAATCCTCAAAATACTACAACTTCTATCATGAGCGTCGATCTCACTCCGAAACCACCAGCCAGAAGGTAAACTTTGCACGATTAAAGACTGTAGCTATATTTAAAACTCTGTTGATCCATATTTTAGAATAGAATAATGAAATAATTTTATATCTAAATTTAAAAGATATCCGAAGAAATATTTCTTTTATCAATAAAATTAAATTTTCAATATATTTTTTTCCAGATTTGGACAGGTGAGCCCAAGACCGACGGACAAGATACCATCTTTGGATTTCGAAAATAAGCAATCCAAACAAAATGGTAGTGTTAATCACGATAAATCGGAAGAAATCCCGATTCCGCCAATGTAAGATCCTCTATATATTTTTTTACTTTTTATAGATATTCTGACAGTTGCGATAATTCGAAACTTTAGTTGCGGTAAATATTAAACGATAAAATAAAATCCTTTTCGATAATATGTAAAATAATTCCTTGTCATAAAACGTTAAATACAAAAACAAGTATCTATTTTTACTCGAGATAAAAAATTTTGCTTTATATAATACTCGCAATTTTTTTTCCCAGGCGAAGATTCGGCAATAGATCATCACAAAGGTTGAATGGAACCACATTGGATGCTGAAGAAGATTCGACCAATCGATCCGCTAACATTAGCCTGAGAGATGAAAACGAAAATATGCCCGAGGATTACGTTTTCAAGAGATTCAATCAGGACGCTGTGAGAAAATCGAATTTGTCCATCAACAGCTGTATATCCGTTACCAGTACGACAAGTGCGTACGGTCGCAAAAAACGGAGAGCACCGCAACCGCCAAAACAGAAGGAACATTTGGATACTCCTCTGGTATAATTGTGTGAATGACAACGATGATATTTAATAAATTAGCGTAATAGATACAACTTATGTAATAATTATGTTTTCGCAGGAAGGTTATCAATCTACAGCGGAAGCCAATAAAACAGAATCCATACCAGAAACGAGTAAACTTGAACTCCGAATAACCGAGCCGATCGATATCGCCAGGATCACAAAAAATAACGATGAAATGAAAAATTATGAAGAATTGATCGAGACATCGCCACGGAAAAAAGAAGAGCAAACCGAATTATATCCGAAAATTACGGAGAACATGACTGACAACACTTTGAAGAATAATGATAGGAAAAATGAAACATGTGATATTTCTAAAGACTACGAGTACGAGAAGAAAGAAAGGAAGGATTCTTCAATAGAAAAAATAATATCTAACTCTAATGAAAGATTAGAGAAAACTGAATCTGAAACGAGAATAACTGAGAAATCAAATAAAGAGGACACAAATATCATTGCTGACGATCCTATCGAAAAAGATTCCGTAGATGTAGAATATAGGAGAACATCTCAGGAAAAGATCGAAATTATCAAGGATGTCGAACAAAAATCTGATGAAGTTTGTCTGAGAAAAAAAGATTCCTCTAGCACGTTATCACGAAGCGACAGTTTTTCCGTAAAAGAGGAAATTGAAAAGATTGAAAAGCAGATTAAAGCATTGGAAAATAAAAACGCATCTAAAGAACAAGAAGATACCGACGATACATGTTACGATGATTCGATAACGAGTACTAGATTATCTATCGAAGCAAATCGTCGGCACTTTTTCGAAAATATGGTAGACGGACCATCTGGTCCAATTAAATTGGAATTTAAGAAATTACCACGTGAGCAAAAGGACATACATGTGGTCAGATTAACGGATGCACCAATACCAATCGCAGCGTCTCGTGACCCAGTAAAGGTGATCGAACTACACATCTCCGAACCGATTAGGCATAAACCCGAGCTCTTGGATGAAGTAAATCCCATACCGAAACCCAGAAGACACAGTGCGCTTAGTCTAAGAGACACAACTGAATTTAGATCAAAAGATGAAAGCAAAAGCTTAAAAAATGATGATAAGAGAGGAAAATCCTTCTAAAATTTTGAAGTTTCGTCCATATCTTTAGACCATACTTTTAGTCCATATCTTCCTAATGAAATTTTGTTATTTCCGTGATTTCTATTGAAAGCATGATTGTGTTTAGGAATTTTGAAAATCTATTGTATTTTATATGAACTATTATTCAAAGACTGTAAGTACATTCTATATTATGTGTCTTCGTTTTTTTAATAGAATGCAATGATTTCATACTAACGTGTCGAATATACTTTTCTGCAAAAATATTTGCTGCAGAGAGAATTTAGCATTTCTATATTACGTTACATAATTACCGTGATAATTATGCATTATTTCATTTATGTATTATTTCATTTCTGATATTTTAATACACTTAACTATTACTTTCATTATTTATTAATATAAAATAAAACATAAATTGTCATCGAACTATCTTGTGATAAAAATATATAATCCTATTTTAAACCTAAAATTTATAAAAGTACGCAGAAAATAGGAAGTAACAAGAGCAAAAGTACATTTCTCCTTTTTCAAAAATATGTCACAAGTTATTTATTATAAAAATATTTTTGTTCATATTTCTGTAATTCGAAGAAATCAAATAAAAATGACGTTTAAATACGTTTATTTTTAATTCCTATTCGCTTCTGTTTATATTTTATAAATCTCATTAGATTTGCGTTTACAGTCGATACTACTACCGTGCTATCTTGTAAATGTTTTTTCTGCTGATGCATCTGTAAAATAATTATAGAAAAAAAATCAATATATTAGATATTTGATATAATAAATAAAAAATCATATATTTGTAAAATAATATGTACCTTGCTTTTGAAATGTGGCATTATGGATAGCAATCTCGGAACTAATTTGATATCTGCTGCTAAATGGTCAGTCTCATCCTCTGCATATATATCCATTAATGCATCTATAGATTCTGCTATAACCCACGCTCGAGTTTCAGTTTTAGAGATATCCAATAAGAACGTAGAAACAAGCTGTCAGAAATAAATAATTGATATACTTGGATAGAAAATCAAAAGAAACACAAAAATAGTTACCTTTATCGCTTCGTAATTCTTCGAATCTTTTGAATTATTTTTATTCAACATGATCTGTACTAAATTACAGAGCATTCTTATCATATTGATGCTAACATTTATACTGACACATTGTTGTAAATCATTTAACATCAGCTGAATGTCGTTACATGTTAACTGATTTAATTCGACGACATTCGCTTGTTCTTGGACTAAACGTTGAAGAATAGCTCTCATCGCAGCAGTACTTGCTTCTGCAAGTTCAACATCCTTCTTGATGATCTGCTTAAACTCTGTTGAAATATTTATCCATTTTCTGGATACAGAATATCCAAAATTAATAAAAACCAATAAAATTATAATAGAAAAGAAATACTTATTATTATTATAAAGAATTTGACAATAATCTACCTAAATAAATTATCAACTCCACCAAAAGCATCAATCTCTATATTGGGTAACAAATTGTTTAAACATAAATAAGCTGTGGACTGAATGTTGTAAAATTGTTTCAATGTAGCTTTTCCTTCTTCAGTTTGATCTAATATTTCCTGGTTATTTTTATCTACTACAAATTTAGATTTATCCCAAATTTTATCAATTAAACTACAAGTGTTTATGACTTCAACCAGTTCCACTGGAAGTGTTGACGTTATTTTCAAATCTTCATTCATAGAATCATCATCCAAACATTCAGACTCAAGCTCCATTGTTTCAAAATCATCAGTATCAGAATCAATTTCATTGTCCTCACATTCAAAACATAAATTTGCTAAAATCTGTAAAGCTTGTTCTTGCATTTCCAATATCTCTCTGTTTTCTTGTACTTTTTTTCTTTTGTTGTTCGAAGAAGCATTGCTTTCATGTGGTAGGATAGACGTTAAACAAGACAAAATTTGTCCATGATCGATTGCAAGTACATCAGATAGTATCGACAATACTTTATGAAAAACATGTATCCGGTTGTTATCAGTATAATTACTGATATTGATTAATACATCAGCTACACAAGTTTTCAGGAATAATATTTTGGAAGCGGTCTTATCGTCTGCTTTTAAATCCAATAGAGTAGACAAAAGTGACTCGCTCTGTTTAATTTTATTAATGGCGGCGTCATTCTCATCGGACAAGCAAATCAGGGATTGTGTAACAATCGTGACGATCTCTGGTCCATAAACGTCAATATTTAAAAACTTTATTAAAAGTGATACCAAATCTTCGTCATTAACACGCTTAATTGCACTCTCATCATTTGCGCATAATATCCGTAATAAACTAACTGCTTGAACAAAAGTCACTTTTTTGTCTCTAACTTCTTCTGGTTTCCAATCTGAATAGTACTATAGATAGAAAATTTATTTAACTTTTAAGTATATTGTTACAAATTGTTATAATCAATTTCAATTCACTTTATGTATTAAGAAATATTATATATAGATATTATATGGGATGTTGTGTGGCTCCGTGTAAGAGCAATGGACTCGTAACTAACAGGTCGCGAGTTCAAGTTCTGCATCCTCTATATATGAGGAAAATTTTCATAATTCGCATTGGCTTAAGTCTGTGCCACACTATTCATTGGAGAGTGAGGATTGGGAATTGAAGATTAGAATTCAACCAATCAGATCAAAATGGTTTAAATTTAAAATTATTTAACTGGTTGAATTCTAATCTCTAATTCACACTCTTCAGCCCCTGATGCTTAGTGTGACATGGACTTTAGTAGAAATTATAAAGAAACTGTTTAGATCTAGATGACTCTAACTAAATTTAGACAGAGAACCGATTATAGGAACCAATATGGTCCTACTCATCTTTTCTATTACTACTACTAGATATTATATAATATAAATGTTTTATACCTGTCTCAATAATACAGTGAGAGGAGTTATAATATCATCTTTGACTAGATCATTGCATACTTCCTCTTTACCATTTTCAGCAATTTCCCGTAAAGTATGTGCAGTATTCATTTGTATAGCGGCGTTATGATCTAATAACAATGGACCAATTATTTTTGCAATTCCATCTTTAGCGATATGCTTCACCATAGAAGAGTCACAAGATATTGAAGCCAATATTTGCAGAGCAGATAATTTTTCTTCGAGATTGCACGACTGTATCTAGATTGAGAAAAAAATATTAAGAGACCAATCTTTTTGATATATTTTGTTAATTCTTATCAATTTTAGTAACTTAAGCCTATTCTACATCTAAGCCTGTGCTTTTTGTTTTCTGTTTCTTGTTTTTTGCTATTTTTCACATCTTGTCTTTTTGCTTCTTATCCAGTTTTTTGTTTTATGTCGCCAGAGATAAAAGTTGAACAAACTTCGAAAGAAAAAAAAAATACGTAGCAAGAAACAAAAAACACATTGTAGAATAGGCTTTCATTTTATTAAATAACGTATAATTGATTTTATGCATATTGCATAAAACTCGATAAAACTCGCTGCTCACATCATTGTAAACGTTCTGCAAAATCTTCTCCCTGTCTCCTTCCCCAAGTTCCTCATCCAATTCTTTATCGAACTCCTGAACGGATTGTAATCCAGTGGGATTTTCTTTGTGAAGTTTTCGCCGGTGCTGTTTCTGCTTACCCATAACTGGATACTTGAAAAATAATCGAATATATTCACCTTTAAGTCTATCTCAAAGAGGTTAAACCACATTAGACAAGTGCACACGATTGATCCAAATTATCTGACATCTTTAGTAAATTTCGCAAAACTTATAATTAAGCCACTGCATTATCAATAATGAATAATATACGTTTCTATATTATCAACAAAACATTTATGTATTGATAATAATGCAGTGCACGACGTAATAACGATAACAACGCCACTGATAGATATAGTATATACTACACTATCTAATGCAAACATATTTTTTATCGAATGATGATTGAAAGATCACATCGAATCACATCTGTATGGTAGTTTCGATATATTTATTGTTATACATTGTATTGAAAATTATCCAAAATTATCATTCATTTGTCATCATTTAAGAATCATGGAGAAATGGATGCAAGAGAAGTTGTCGAAATTATTGGATTTTCCAGTCTCAGATGATTTAACCCAGTAAGTTTAGTGGATAATAAAAATCTATATTTGCATAATATTATAATTATTATGTTATCAATTTTTTAGGTTTATTCTGCAGATAGAAAATGAAAGAGACTTAGATGAGTATTTTTCAACCTTATTGAATAATGAAAATCCAACTCACAGACAATTTGTAACAGAATTGAAAAAGAGACGTGGTGAGTAATAACTAATATTATATAGATATGTTCTGGAAAACTGTCAGATCATTGTTAAATTATTATATTTATTTACATACATTATTTCAGCCTCTTATAATAATCAAACTGGATATAAAAAGATAAATGACGGTGATAATATACCCAAAAAACAAAATGATAAGAAAAGGGGAAAAGCAAAGGGGAAAAAAAATAACCAAGTATATAGTCTATGTTTTTCCAGGGGATTACGTAACAAGTAAATTAAACAATTGAATATCTTGTGCATTATTTTTACAGATGCAAGAAGTTGTAAAACTAGAGCCAAAATCTGAAAAGATAGAAAAGAAAAAGACTAAATTTGTTAATTTATTGTCTCATGGAAATATTCTCTTAAAAGGTATTTATATAATAAATTTGTACATATATATATATATATCTAGCAATGTTTTGTGTAAATAATATATTTTTTTTCAGGAAGGCATAAATGTGATTGCGAAGCAAACAGACATGCATTGATTAACAACTGTCTTAATTGTGGAAGAATAGTCTGTGTACAAGAAGGCTCAGGACCATGTTTCTATTGTGGAGAACTTGTTTGTTCTCCAGATGAACAAGTATTACTTGGAAGCAATACTAAACAGGGTGATAACTTGTATAATAAATTGATGGATCAAAAACCATATAAGAATCTTGAAGACTCTCTTAAACAAAGAGACAAACTTCTCGAATTTGATCGCAATAGGTATATATTTTTTCTATTTCTAAAAATTTTTTACATTAATTATCATAAAAATAATTTATAGTGCCCGTCGTACCAAAGTAATTGATGATGAATCCGATTATTATCAGTCAAATAGTATTTGGCTATCCCATGAAGAACGTAAGAAGTTACAGAAGCAAGAAGAGGAAGAATTAGCACGCAAGCATGCATCGCGTTTAGATAGAAAAGTTGCTATAGATTTTATGGGAAGAGTGATAGTTGATGAAGATCAATCCTTTAACTTGCAATCAGAAGAGCTTGACGAAACAATATCATATGATGACTTTGAAAATACGAATATTTGTCCAACGATAGAATTTGATCGTCCGACAGTAAGATTATAAATTTTTTACAATTTAGTTAATAAATTATGCAAAAGTTTATTTCTATTGTTAAGCCTAAACAATTATATTATACATTTTTATATATTGTTATTATGTTAAGTTTATTGAGATGGGAATATTCAGAACAAGCACACGAATTGAAAATCACACATGGAATAGAGAAGGCAGAATACAAGATAAAGAATATCTAGAAATGTTTGATCAAGGTCTGTGTTTGAGCATGCATCAGCCTTATGCATCTTTGCTAGTGGCAGGAATAAAAACGTAAGTGATGTATTGAAAAATAATTCATATATATTATATAATCAGAATGACATTAACATGATCTTAATGTTACTAGTCATGAGGGTAGAAGTTGGTATTCTTCACATAGAGGAAGATTATGGATAGCGTCAGCTGCTAAAGTACCTTCTTCTGAAGAAATATCTAATATGAAGCAATCTTGCCATATATTAAAAAATGGTCAGAAAAAATAAATATATGTATCTTGAAATATCTATTTTATCCTTAATTACACTTATCTTGATGATTCTAGATAAAATTGAATTCCCTGAAAATTATCCTACGAGTTGCTTGTTAGGTTGTGTAACGGTAACTGACGTTCTATCTCAACAAGAATATAGAAAATTATATCCAGAAGGAGAAAGTGAGAGTCCTTATGTCTTCATATGTGAGAATTCTTACATGTTACCAATACAATTTCCTATGAAAGGAAAACATAAAATTTGTAAGTAACAATAAAAAATAATTAACAATTTCCATTATTTATATTACAACAGAATTAAATTCTTTTATTTTATATTATAAAATATATACAGATAAAATGGATAAAAAACTTCATCAAGCCGCTTCCAAATGCTTAGAGAAAGCCATGAAGACAACTAATAATTAATATTTTCATGTTGTAGTCTCATATTATTCGTTCCTTTATAAAATTAAATAAGATAAACTTTTTCAGTTATATATGTTTATTTGTGTGAATAATTTAAATATACATGCATTCTATTAAAAATAATTATCTGGTTTTTATATAAAAGTGATTTTTCTGATAATGTATCTAATAAAAATTTTACAGAAATATATATATAATATGCATATTACATTACTTGTATACAATGGATCATTATTTAATTTACATAAACTCTACAAGATGTTAAGATATAACCGTTCATGCATGCTTTTCATTTATTTATTTTATTTATCATACTTTCACTCATCATTTTATTGATGAAAAAATATCAATTCTACTATGGTTGATATCAGCCTTTTACAAATAGTTTTAAAAATTATTTGTGCTATATCGCGTGCGTGCACACGAGATAGAGCATATATCTGAAATACAAACATATACTCTTCTTATTTAAGAAAAGCACGAGGATTATTATTGTACTAAATTTTCATTTTTCAAGTGCCAATTATCTTATTTTATTAATTATCAATATCTCAATGTTTTACCTATATAAGAAGCTTTAACGTCACCATGAGAATCATTTATTCTCTTATTTTGACGTATTAAATTAGGCTAAGCCAGTTACAATCAATATATAAAAAACCTCTCATCTACACTATACTATTTTTTAATTAATACAAAAGCTGGATATAATTAAATTACATATAAATTAAAGTACGTTAGCTTAAGCATTGTTATACATCTTTTTCTATTGAGCAAAAGTTTTTTCTTCATTCTCAAAATACTTTACACTAATTGTAAGCTAATTGGTTACGTGTCGTTTTGTGCAATGTCGACAAGCTTATAAAAACACAATATTTTACTTATCTAACGTACGTACAAAATTATATACAATACAACAATCTAAAACAATGTTAAATAAAACGAAACAAATATTGCAGAAATATGTTAACAAACAGTATTTAATAAGCAGATCGAGCATTTCGAGTTTTAATGGTTTGATGAATAAGGAATGTATGAATAAATAAGTATTTACGTGATTACTACTTTTAAATAAATAAAATAACTACTTCTATATGATTTTAATACACATTAATATGCTATCGTATCGATAAGACTTTTCATCAAACTAACAGAATGCATTCAATGATATAAAAAAAATCCTTATATATGTTTATAATGTTTTCTTTCCAATTATATAGCACAATGTGAATTATTACAATAGTTATGTATAACAATAATCTGCAACCCCAATAATACAATAAGTTATTAGTAATTTATATATAGTACATTCTGATAAAGCTTTAACATTCTTGTATCTTTACGGCAAGTATCTAATTTTCTTTTATAGAACTTGTTAAAAAACCTTCATTTTATAACATTGCATAGACTATCATTTGCAAACCAAAGAAATTCTCTCTTTCTATTAATCGTTATTTTTAAAATAATTTTGTCAATCGTTTGTAGGGTGGCACTATATAAAATTTATTCAGTATGGTAACAATAATTAATTTTTTTATCTTATTGCAATATTCTCTTTTAGAAATTATATTAATCTATATGTAGGGAACAAAATTTGATAAAAAATTCTAATTTAGACCATAAATTGCATAATTATACAAGAAATATATATATATATGAAGACAAACTTATAATATTAAATACCTTTTGAACAAGTAACATCTCAGCGTGTCTTGCGTATTCTTTAATTAATCCTGATAACATTAATTTTATAAGCTTTGGCCTAATATCTGATTAAATTTAATTCTTTAATCACAAACTGTCAAATGTTACAATAATGCTAATAGTTATGACTCTGAACTTATTCAATACTTATCCTCAATAGGCCTCATAACATAATAATACTAATAGAAAGAAAATCATTATAAGATTTTCCTTGTTCGAGACAATTTTAAATAAATATCTTTGTACCTTTTCTGAAGATCAAGATTCGCATGTGTTATTAACACAGTTAATGCAAGTTATGTATCTAAGTTTTCTGTATTCACGTCTCATTTTAGGTCGTTGAAAAAGGATTTATGTTGTACGTATA
This sequence comes from Trachymyrmex septentrionalis, assembly GCF_001594115.1. Lineage (NCBI taxonomy): Eukaryota > Metazoa > Arthropoda > Insecta > Hymenoptera > Formicidae > Trachymyrmex > Trachymyrmex septentrionalis. Next base: position 2,495,069 of record NW_017305179.1, read on the forward strand.
ATTCGTTCGATCAATAATTTTATATTTTACACTCAATATACCTTTGCGTATACCTTTGCAATATACCAAACTGCAAATTGTGGCAAATATGCGAGAATCTCTTCTTTCGCGAAGTTTCAGGCGTTTCAGTCTATTTATATGTAGGTCGGAGAATCCTTCAGACTGGTATGACAAGCATCACAGATAGAAACATTTTTCTCGTTTACCAGCGTGCATTTTGGACACTCCTTGCCGCCGCTGGCGAGCGGCTTGTCCTCGTTTCCTTTGCATCTCGATTTAGCGCACATTTCACAGATATCTCGATCGGGCATATTTAGATATGTGCACGTGGCACAATTCCATCTCTTTTCATCCTCCGCCTCTTCCTTTTTCTGTTTACTCATTTGCGCAATGTCGAGATTTTTAAAGGAATCTGCAATCTTCTTCGCTATCTGATCCGAAGATTTGTGTGTGCGTGGAATTGGTAAAGTTTGACTGTTGTGCTTTTTATCTTTATAATTTGCATCGATGTTATATCTATTCGAATCTGACAAATCAAAGGACGAGGATTTCTTCTTGAAGGGTAGAATATCCTGATGATTTTTGCCGTTTGTTTCGGACGAATCGATCTCATTCGCTTCAATCCTACCGCTGCTTCTTTTCTTCTCCGATTTATGCGCGCTATACTTATCTTCGTTCTCCGTTTGCCTAAGCGTCTTGTGCTTGACATAGATAGAATCCAGCTCCTTCTTATGCTGTAAAACATCGTCTCGATCATCGAGATCTTTGTAGTAGCCCAAGCTCTCAAGATTTCTGTACACAAAGTCCCATGTATCATAACCGTCTTTTCCAGCACTGGAATTCGATCTGCTAGCAGTTTTTCTATCAGTTTTACCGTGTTCATAATGATCCCCGTTGCTCGATTGCCGTTTATAAAAGTCTATCTCATCCAGATCTGATATCCGGTGGGACATAGGTTTACGGAGAGTGTGTGTTTTTTCATAATTTGCCACAGACACCGGTACATCGAGTTCTATCAGTCTACCGGTTGGTACTCGAGCTGCATATGCTGGTAACGTGGCGCAATATGGATTCGGTTGTGTACTATTACCATAAAACTTATTGCCATGAGAGGGCAAGCAACCGTAGCTAGTGCAACAATTGATGAAACCATGATTGAGAGGTTGATAATATCGATAATTAGTCGGTACTGCCATGTTTGTCGTATCTTCGATGTGCCGATAATCTGTTTGACAGGTCGACGGCATTGTTGTGTTGTAATTAGCATGTACAATGTGATGATAAGGCAGATGCAATGGCAAAACGTCTATACCCATTTGCTGCTGATAATAATCCTTATAGTTATCGACCTTTGTGCGGTTTTGATGCACTTTCTCGAGGAAACGATAGTTTAGCGCTCGAATGGCCTGCTCTGGTGTACCAACGTGATTCTCACGAAACTCCAATACCTCCAGCCAAGAAATGGTGTATTTCTGTGACACACTTTCCCATATCTGCTTTAAAATCTGCAATTTAAAAACAACTTTATCATCTGCTTTAACATGTGCAATTGCAACTCTTGCATATTGAGTAATTGCATTATTTTTATTTGACCAATTACATTAACTATTTGTTTTCCATTACCTGACATTCTACAAAAGCTACAATAGCATCCCTACTGACGTTTGAAACCTTATCAGGATCAATTGGCCCTTCCAAAGTCAATATACCCAAACCAGTGTGCTTATAACCCATCTGTTCAAACATTAACTCGGCACCTATTAAATTTGCCTCTACCTCGTGTTTATAATAGCCACTGTATGTCTAAAACAATTCAAAAATTTGTATATGTTAAACCATGTAGCAAAATACAGACTAATGACAAGATACATTTCAGGTAGTTACCCTCACTATCCTATATTCTTTTCGCCAAGGCTGAGCCAACAGATTAGCCGCGTATAAGGAAATTGCACTCCAAGCAGTTGCTGCTCTATACCCACTAAAATCTGTTAGTGTTGCTGCTGATCTGTGTAAAATATCTGCTGTTTCTTGAAACACGTATTTATTCTCATTGGGTACTAGACAAAGATATTCCTTTATAAAGCCTGAAATTCATGTATTATATATATAAATTAAAGAAGAGTTGACATTAGTAATGACTTAAGAATATACACTACCTTCCAATTTATGTCGTTGTTGTAGTTTTAAAGGGCTATCATCCGTTTGCAGATACACTAAATGACTCTGTTCCAATTTCATACTAATCTCATGTAATCTGTCTTTGCCTCTCATTATTATATCATTCGCCATTTTTATTCCTAAAATTATAAGATAACAAATGAAATTTATAACTATTAGTGACAAATATGACGAAATTGTTAGCATTTACACATGACTGTAGAAAAACTAAAAAACACTATCGTTTCATGAAGTTCTGGTGTTTTAGAAAATTAACAGCTGATATGGAAATTTGCTTAAACTATTTGTAAAACTTTCCTAATAAAATGTAATGATTAAGAACAACGAATCGCCACATAGAAATCAGTATTTATGCTGGTATAGATTACGAACCTCCTAGAAATCTGATTTTGGAATAGATTCCCGATTCAAACTACAACTAGCTCCAACCTAAAAATAAATCCTATATTTAGTAATGGAATCACGGGCTCTGTAAATAGGCCAATAATTTTGTGATTACTTGACACGTAGCGTGATTTCCCATCTCAAAGCACGAGCCATCGAATTAGCTTGATGCAGTTTAAACGACGTATATGTTATCTTTACATCTCTCTATAAATAATAAATATTGTTCGCAAAATTTTTTTTCTTTTTGGTTATGTTCGCGTTACGTCATGCACAGAATGTGCGAAGATATGAGATGTATATCTTTGAAATTGTTTTTTGTATATACACGTGGCACCGCCAGGTGGAAATTATACGAATCACCGACGATTCTTCCTTTTTGTGTTTCTCTCTCTCTCTCTCTCTTTCTCTCTCTTTCGGCTTCAAAAAGAGAAAGTTTTATGCCTGGCGCTTAAAGTCAATGTAAGATTGGTGCAATCGAATTTTAAGTAATGTCTGCGGCCTTCAAAAAATCCAGCCAAACTTATTTTTCAAAGTAAATTATATAGTTACTTCGATTTGTAAAAAATAAACGACAACACGAGAAAAATATATATTGATTTATTAATAATATAGGGCTTATTATGGTTCTTTAAACAAAGTGAAAATTATGAGCAAACTCTGTTAATCAATAAAGTTATAAATATTCTAGTAAATTTGATCACTTTCGTAATTTTCATCTCGTTTCAAGAACCGTAATAAGCCCCCAGTGTGCAGGGGCTCGATTGTGTATTTTGAAATGAAGTGAAAATTATAAAAGTGAGCAATGATTATTAGGTATTGACCAATTAAATTGTGAATATTCTAGTGAATTTGTTCACTTTTGTAATTTTCACCTCATTTCAAGATACACAATCGACCCCCAAGAGCCAATAGTTCTATCATGGGCCACAGTGGGTCAATATAGCTACAGCCCTGATGTTGATAGCTTCTCTGTGTGATGCCTATTTTCTCGAAATTCCTTACAAATCTTATCAACATGTATAAAATAACGAAACATATATTATTCATTTAGTTTAAAAAATTATATATATATATAATATATCACAAAAAATAAAACATAATACATTTGTATTATGCTCAATGACCGATATTTAGAGAAT
>NW_017305179.1:2498872-2500656 GCF_001594115.1 Trachymyrmex septentrionalis
TAAGAACAAACCATGAATACCGGCCAATAACATACAAGAAATATGATATTTTATTATAGAGATCTTACAAGTTTTTATTGCAACACACGAAATAATATTTACAACTTATACATACAAACAATTTATTTAAAATGGTAATTCCTTTAATACAATTATTACATATTTATTATTATTAACTAATTATAACTAAATTATATAATTTAGTTGGCAATAAATCAAATAATATAATAAATACTGTGTAAAAAAATTTATAAGATTTTCTTAAAACAAGATAAATGCTTTAAAAATTTGAAATAGTAATACTATCTCTTTTAAATAAGGTTCACTTTTCTAATAAATAATTTATATGAAAAAAAATAATAAATAATTTCTTGGAAGGAAAAAATATAAACAATATTTAAATATAATACAATTATTGTTTCAATTACAATTTCTACGTGAAGTAATATTTAACACAATGATTTAACAATTTAGATGGCATAAAAAAAGTGGATATTAAAAATATATCACGATATAAATCTATGAAGCGATATAAACATTTTTTTTTTAAATATATTTTGTAGTCTTTTAAATTTTTTTACAAAATCAGAATAAAGAAAAACATTAATTTACTAAAAAAATATTGTCAAAAAAGACATATTTTACTTTTGCAAATTTAACTAATGATGTACCCTTGTACATGTGTAATACCCATCAACATGTCCGTTAGGAATAATTAATTTATATCGTGTATAAATAATTAATTATCCAATATTTTCATATGAAAAAGTAACATATTTTAAAGACTGTTATTCAGATCGAGACGTGGCCTTTTACTGCGTACTGTAGATGCATCATCCTGAGAGTCCCCATTGGTAGACAAAAATTCTCTCTTTCTATCTGCATTCTGTAGAGTTTCATATTTATGATTAAAAATATCCGTAAAAAGTTATATAATAAAAATTAGCAATATACTTGTGTGTAATATTATTAATTATTAATATACTGTTGAATCAAATGATAAGGCACCTTGCTACATCATGAATGTCTTTATGTCTGTATTATATAAATGAAGGAAAAGAAGACAACTAATAGAAAAAAACTAGGAAAATCTGTCTTGGATATTTCTAAAATGAAAGAAAAGAAGAATTCAAAACAAATAAAATGTCGATATTATTTAGAACTTTCTACATGTAAATTTAAGGAAAATTAAATATAAAATAACGAAATCATAAAATATAAGTACATTATGATTTATTCTGTTATCTTCACAGCCAAAAAAATATACAGATATATCGATATTCATTAATAAAAAAAATATATATTTAAATAGTTCTGATTGGAAAGCTAAGATATATACTTAAATCTTATAGAAAATGCATTTTGAAAAATTTAATAAAACTATACAAAATGGAAAACAACAATAATCTTAACAAAATAAAAATCACAATTTTATGTATTATACAATCCTGAAGATTAAAATTCTTTAACAAGCCAAATATGAGTTTATCTAATAAAATGATTAAGATAACTTTTTTTATAATAAAGGTAGACCTATTAATTATATGAAAAGGATACTAGTTTTATTTAATTACAATGTTTTTTTTGTATTTTAAGGACAAAATTTCATAATTTTGCTAAATTTAGAATTCATCATTTTTTCCAAATTAAAAATTGATTATATACTATCCATTTATTTTACATAAATATTATTAAAGAAAATGATTTCTATTTATTACATTATTCTGTTTAACATGCAAACTAGTATTCTAAAAATTTTTATAGTGTTTTATCAATTATTTTGC
>NW_017305179.1:2500756-2505029 GCF_001594115.1 Trachymyrmex septentrionalis
CTTATCCCATTGTTGATGAAGATACCTCAATAAAATAGTGGTTTTCTCAGTAACTATGACTGTAAAAATAAAGAAATTAGTTAATACATTAAAATGTCATCTCTATACTACAATATATACTTACTTTGTTCCGAAGGATAATCCTTAGTAGGAAGATAAACTGATGGCCTCTTGACACATGTCCGATTTCCGTTATCAGTATGAAAATTTGCAAAATTGTTTTCATCATGTGACGGAAGGCCTTTTAAAAATTCAGCAACAGACTACAAAGAGATATTCATACAAATCTTATAGAAGCAAGATTCGACAATATTACATTTAGGGAAAGTATTACGTAAAAGATAAAATTCAGTAAAAGACATTAAGAACATTTGAGACTTTGAAATATGTATTATTCATTATAAACATTCCTTGCACGCGCTTACAAAATCCGAGTATGGTATAAATATGTGATAAAAAAATAACAAGATAGCAATTTATACATTTGGATCTTTCTCACCATTATAAGTAGACGATCTGTTGATTGACTGCTAGATTTGAGATTATTCACATAAAAAAAAGAGATTTTAGGCGATTAAATTGATACGAGACTATCATCGTCAAAACGCCATTGAATATCGCGTCCAATGAGAAGGTATTCGCCAAACTTATTTTATACCTCTCACATTACGGCAAAATAACATTTATATTAGAAATAACAAAAAACTATATCTCTGTTATTTAATAATGTCTATTACCATTTTTTTATTAGATTTTGTGTTATCTACCACTCGATAACTAGAGAGAAATAAAGTTAAATAATTAAACCGATGGATGGACACAACAAATTAAAACACTACTATTTTTCGACGAGTTTTGGAACGCATGTGTAAGGCCCTGCACACAATAAAAAGAATAAGGAAATAGAAATAAAAAATAAATGATTTCCCTTCAACCTATCAGAAACCGTGTATTCCGATGTATTCGATTTCTGATAGGTTAGAATCGTTTATTCTTTATTCCTAATTCCTCATTCCTTCTATTGTACGCAGAGCTTAATCCTACAAACCTCCCATAAAGATAATTACTTAGATAACCACTACACAATGATGGCGACACTGCTGTATCGGTACTGTTAGGTTAGGTCTCTAAATGTACCGGTTTCTGTCAGTCAGTTTCTGTGTGGAAAGACTATTTATTTGACGCTATTGATTGCTAATGACATAGATAACTAGATATAAATTGTCACATATTGCATAAAAAATATATTACGTTTAATCTGAGACGAATGTAATTTTGCACGATTGAAAAAGAAGAGTGAAACAATTGGTGAAAATATAAAACAAATATATTCTAAAAACATATATTCTAAAAAAGTCTATAAAAAAGTCTTTGAAGATATCACGATAATTGTATTGGATTTTTGCTTATGATTACGTGTTTGTATTATGTATAATAGTGGCTGGAATAAATTAATTAAAAGTAACGACTGTTACAAATATGCACCCACAAACAATGTCAAGAAAAAATATTGTCTTATACAAATGTCTTTCAATCACGACGAAGAATATTTGATTGTAGGAGACACCAAAGGATACTTACATTACATTGAATTGCCTGGAGATGTTCCATGTTGCAAAATATTAGGAAAAATCGGGCGACCTACCTTTCTAGCATTTAATCCTATATATACAGAGGAAATATTGATAGGACTTGATACGGGTGACATAAAGATTTGGAAGCTTTGTACGGATGTCAATGAATTTTCCTTGTTATCTGGTCATAAATTAGCACCAACACATATTTCCTTTTACAAACATCATTGTCTGACAAGCTCTCGAAATGAAGTAATAATATGGGACCTAAACTCTTATAATAAAGTTCATCAATTAAATGTTAGGGTAAAGAATGCTGTCAGAAAAGCTGCCTTCTCCAATGTGGGTCATATTGTTGTGTTATATCACAATGACACTATACAGGCTTGGACATTGAGACAGTTGCATAAGGATACTAAAATTGATACAAAGATATTTGGGATACGTTATATCAAAGATTTTATTTTTACGAAAGATGGAAGAGCTATGATAATGGGCGGTACAAGAAACATAAGCATTCTTAATACATATGATTGGAGTTTATTAAGGAAACTTTGTTTGCCTAATAATTTTGTTGAAGCAAAACAATTATCTGTCGTTCCATGCCCATTAGATGGTGGAGCAAATAAAATACTTGCATTTCTATCCTCAAAAAACATGCTTCAATTTTGTGACATAAATGCATTAACTTTTCTTAAGATACCTATCTCTATTAGTAGGATTAAAAAATTTGTAATTTCATCTACTGGTAGATATATAGCATACATAGATCAGGAAGGATGTTTAAACATAATGCACACAGACAAAATAATTTCAAAAAAATGTCTTCAACCTAACGGATTGTTAAAACCATATAGAGTACATGCGCACAAAATAAGTGATCATTTGGAATACGTTAGACAAAGCATGAAGCAAGAATTAAATACGAAACGATTGATGCCTATTTTGAAAGAATTTGGAGAATATCCAGAGAAATATCGTATATTAATTTGGTCCACTATTTTAAAATTACCAGCTAATAAAAACGCATATATTGCCTTAACAAGTAAGGTAACACGTGAAAAATTTGCATTGAACACTTTAAGAAGTCTTCCCTTGGCAGATAAAAGCAAAGCATCGTTGTTAGCCATGACAATAGATTGCTTGTTGCAATGGTGTCCTTTTCTAATACAGTGTCCGTTTCTTCCCAACTTAATTTTTCCATTTCTTATGACATTTCAGGTATCTTCTTATTTTATTTTAGACAAATATTTTGTTTAGCTTAAAATGCAAAGTAAGATATATTTATTTGTTTTAGAAAGATCCCTTACTTGCCTTTGAGTTAATTTTAAGTATATTACTAAACTATTGCCAAAAGTGGTTTGAATACCATCCTTTGCCACCATTGAATATTTTGGGGATTATTGAGAATATCCTTCTAGAAGCTGATCCTATATTATTGAATATCTTTTGCGAACATGGAATCACAAGTAGAGAATATGCATGGCCATTACTTCAAACTGCAATGAGCGAAGTATTGTCAGGAGACGAGTGGCTGATTTTGTGGGATCATTTAATATCTTTCCAGAAACCTTCTCTGTTATTGATGTGTGTTGTTGCGTATAATATTTTTTTGAAAGAAAATATAATTTCTTTATTAAAGTTATCTGAAGATATCAAAGCGTTTTATAACACTCAAAATCATATTAGAGCCAAGGATTTGTTAAAGATCGCAAGAAAGCTAGATCAGAAGATATCAAAACAAATACATCCTAATTATTATTTGAGGTAATACATTCTAATATCACAAAAACTAATTACATATATATGTTAGTATTAATATTTAAAATTATTTCAGGGATAAGCTATTACAATTAAATCATAGCGGACCCTATCCTTCATTTATATTAGAAGAATATCCAAAATTTCTTACTGAAAATCTTCTAGATTTAGAAAAATTAAAAATGCAAGAACAAAATTTGGAAGAATATAATTGTAGGGTTGCAGATTTTGAAAAGAGAAGATTACATGCAGAGACTGAAGCTTTTGCAAGGCAAATTCATGAAGCAAGAATAAATGGTAAAATATATTCAATCTACATATTTTTTTTCTTTAATTTGTTATATTTTCAGTAACATCCTAATTTCACTAATTTCATAAATTTAGTCAAATTGTAAATATTGCAAAGAAATAATTATTCATATCAATTTCAGAGGTACAGAAATGCTTTCAAGAACATATTAATAATTTAAATTGGAAATGGCAGACCTTGTTACCATATGCAGAAAAAGAAAAATTCTGTTTTCATTTGTATACAAATTCTGATAAGAAATCTGAAAGGAAACAAGAATGTAATAATTGCAAGATTGGAGAAGAAATAATCTCGAATGAAGATGCTAATTCAAGAAATTATAAAAAATTACAACAAGATGTAACAAAACTTGAGTGTGAAGTACAAAATTTCTTAGATTCGCTGAGATAGCTCGAGGATGGATATTAATTAAAGTTGCTAAGAGTTTAGCAAAATAAAATTTTAATACAATTTTGTACAATAAAAATATATTTTAATTATATCATAATTATATACATTTATTTACGAAATTTATTTGTATACTTTTTACAAATGTAAATATAAATTATATTTACAAATTTTACATTATATAATAGGCAATACATAAAAAATTATATGTATGAAATATATATTTATATATATATATATA
>NW_017305179.1:2505166-2507151 GCF_001594115.1 Trachymyrmex septentrionalis
ATATATATAAAATTTGCTAATAATCATATTGAATGAAAGAATGAACAGGAACACCGACCTTATCTCGACCTTTCAACAAAGTTAATTCTATTATTACTATACATTTAATTACATCAGCACCTGTTGATTTTATCAATTGCACTGCTGCAGCCATAGTACCTTTAAATCATAAATATTTATATTACTCTCATTGATACATTCTAAAATAATACATAATTCATTAAAATGTAATTTTATTTTACCTCCAGTTGCCAATAAATCATCAACAATTAGCACTCTAGCTCCTTTATTTATAAATTCTGTTTGTAATTCAAATGTGGCCTGTACAAATAAAGGCAATTCATTTATATATGGAAAGTAATTGATACATAATCAATATTGTTTAGATTTAGGACATACTTCTCCATATTCTAATGTATACTTCTGTTGGATGACTTTGCCTGGAAGTTTACCCTTTTTTCTAATGGGCAAAAAAGGCTTATCCAATTCCATGGAAATTATGGGACCGAAGAGGAAGCCACGTGAATCCAATCCTACAACTAAATCGACTTCGAGAAATAAAATATGCTCCATAATTAAATCTTTCATTGCTCGTAATGCTGTGATATTATTAAACACGCCAAATATATCTCTGAAAGTGAAATAATTTATATAATATAATAAATATATGTATAGTAGAATCAAATTAATCTTTGATTTTTTGTTAATTTCAAGCTCTTCTTATCTTATCTACTTACCGGAAAATGATCCCAGGTTCGGGAAAGTCGGGGTAACTCTTTATAGCATTTTTCAGTATTTGCAATTTATCGTTCTTGTCCATCGTAATAACTGTATAATTTAGTAACTTAAAGTGATGGTAGCACTAATAATATAAAATCTGCCAATATAACTGATAATCTCAGATATATTAGAAATAGATATTAATTTGTTAATAATTTATAATTTTTTAAAATTATTTTAATAAGGTACTTTTAACGATGGCAAATAAAAATTCTGATACTGATAGGTAAAAAAAAAAAAACGATTATTCTATTAATGTGTTTCAAATAATATACATCCTGCATACAGGTGGCCGACGTGGCCGTCTTCCTCGTACAGTGCACATACTGCACATAAAATATAATTAAGGTGCAGCCACAATAGAAGGAATAAGGATTTAAGAAATAAAGATTTCAATCTATCAGAAATCAGATAGACGATTTCTGATAGGTTGGAATTGTTATTCCTTATTCCTTCTATTGTGGCTACACCATTATGATTTTTGATAGGTTGAAATTTGTTATTTCCTGTTCTTATTGCCTGTGCTTTTCATTTTGTCCAGTGTTTCCAGCTTTACATATAACACATCGCGCGTGCACACAGCGCCAGCATTAGGCGTAAAAAGAGGAACTATGATGAAAAATAAAATGAAATGTTTTTCGATTATCCGAGGGTAATTGAAGAACGATGAAATTATCGACAATTAATAAAAATTTGCGATTATTAACCATATCACTGACGAAAGTATCTCGTAAATGTTTGGACCATTCTCTTGAAGATGACGCTATATATTTATTTTAAAAATTTCCGCCTAAAGATTACAAGCTTCAGCTGATATGATCGCAGCAATGATAATGTATTTTTACATGTGAGGTGACATTTCAAAAAACGTTATTTATTTATTTATTCTATATTTATTAGAAAGGGAAGATAAACAAGTTGGCCCAAAGATATATTAAATAAATGTTTATTTATATACTCTCGATCATTGCTTGTGAAAAGCACTCTCGATATTTAGTAAACAAAACGAAATAATAATGCAATATTATATTGTATAGTATATTATATATGTATATTTATTACTGTACAATAGAGAGTACACGCTATGTTTGCGAATATTAAAAACGATAAAAAAATAACATATTTACAGCATGTATAACATCAATAAAAAAAAAATTAGTACATTGTGTGTGTGTGTGTGTGTGTGTGTGTGTGTGTGTGGCGCG
>NW_017305179.1:2507203-2510653 GCF_001594115.1 Trachymyrmex septentrionalis
TATATATATATATATTGAGACATAAAAATTTTGTAAAAATTAATTATTTAAAGTATTTAAATACCAAATAATTTTCAATCATATTACATTTTATAATATTCCCATATATATTGACTTATTATGTATAGTCTACTGTGTATTATATGTATTTATTTAGATCAATTTTCGAAAATAAATTCGAGACACATAAAAGCAAAACTTACATTGTCCATTTTGCAAGATTTTTAACAAAAAAACATCTCGGTTATGTACAGAACGTGAATAAATTATATCTTCCTTCTCGTTTCAGAATTTAGAAAAGTAACTTTAACACACATGTTTAATTAAAATTAAAAATAACCATTTAAATAAGACTAAGTACGCTAAAATTAGTTTTTGCTACATGTTCTTGTTTATAGAAATAATGCAGTTTGAAAAGTGTAGAATAAAATTACACACTTAATTTAATATTTCGTCAGAGAGAATGAGAAAATGTGCCAGTTTTGCTTCTATATCTCCATTTTTGAATTCTTAAATTTGGAATCTTGAATTCTAAAAAACAATGTTGAATTCGTCATCAATACCTTTCTTGTTAAACTTTCGTTGTCGCTAAGAGTTTAATATAATGAGCTTTGTGAGTAATTTCAAATTCCTGGGCCGGCAAAAAGCATTGAGCTTGTATCCTTGGATGTCGCAGACGCCTTACAAGATTTCTGCTGAGTATGGCAAGGAGAACAAGGAGAACACCGGTAGCAGCGATCACGGCCATAATAATGAATATCTCAACGTTTCGCCTGCTGTAACTCTGCTCGATTAATTCAACGCAACGGAACCTCTCGCGATCGTCTACCAAATTACCAGACATCACAATAATATTGGTGAGTTCATCCAAACTGGCGCATACCCTGTAATAACCCGGCAATGACACATCCACATCGATGACGGATGCGGAGCTACAATTGAGTCTCTGTCGATGTACTACGGAGATCTCGTTGAATATGAAGATTGATAATTGGCAAGTTGATGATGAATCAATAATCGTGTCTTTTGTTTTCGAAAGAATTACATCGATGTGCAAATAGCTTTTATCATCAGATACATTTACATGAACACCAGTGATCCGTGAATAGGAATCAAGAGATATTTGCGTAGACGTTGGAGAACGAGAATTCCCTTCTTTCGCGTACTGATCTTCCGTCGCTATTCGCTGCTGAGTCTTTTCTAAAACGATGACGTCGCTACAACCTAGACCAAGGGATACATCGTCATAAACGTTGGGTATTAATAAAACTACACAATAACGATATTTGTGATGCAATTGTAGATGTAGAGAGACTGGTATGGTGACCGGTAAGATGCAGGGATCTCGCATCATCCGGGAATCACAGTGTAGCGGGCTGGATTCTGTTTGAATCTCGCTATCGTCAATTGTTTCATAGACGATAAGCGAATCGCAAGTGTAACGTTCAGCGCACTGCTCCACATGCCACAATAAATTGATACCGGTTGATTCATCGTAGTGAAATTCTTTGAGACTTAGTTGTGTACCTGCCGGATGTTCCCGGGTCATCATGGGTGGTGTGGGCTCGCCGCAAAGTAGACTGCCCGGCGGTACTTGCATTAGGATACCATTTTCTAAGGCAGGTGGTGTCGCGCACACTGCCGATGACTTGTCCTCTTCTGTTAGACTGGAGTTTGCCAGCCAATTAGCAAACTCCAGCAAGGTACAATCGCAATTTAACGGATTGTCGGCGAGGGAGAGCTTCTTGAGGCGCAGCTTTGATGTTAGCACATCGTTAGCTACAATTGTGATGTCATTGTCATCCAATCGTAGATCTTGTAAACTTTTCAATGGCACCACCAAATCGGCCGTCAACGCACGCAAAAAATTATGCGTTAAATCTAAATACATTAATTTTTCTAAATGAGCCAAGGAAGCACTAGACACGGCGACGATACGGTTGTTTGCCAGGTCCAGTCGTGTTAAAGTCGATAGGTACTTAAACGAATGATCCTCTAACACATCAATCTGCAAATCAATATTTAATAATTTAAATAAAATAATTTTGAAGTAATTAATCTTTTTACATTATTTTGAACGAGATTTCTCTAACTTATAAACTCAACTTCTAAACGAATACACTCACTTGGTTGTGACTCAAACTGAGATAAGTAAGATTTCTGAGCCCCATGAGAGCTCCTTGCTGGACATTGACGAGACTGTTTTCTGAGACTGTAAGGAAATGTAGTTTGGGCATTTGTGGCAATAAATTGGGACCCATCGGACCCAGCAATAAATTGTTCGAAAGATCTAGTTCTTCCAAGCGCTTCAAACCTCTTAACGCGGATAAGGCAGAAACACTCAGGCGATTTCCACGCATTCTTAGTGAACGTAATGCCGGTAATGTTAAAAAAACCTGCGGCGACAATTGTGACAGTAGATTGTCACACAAGTCTAGATAAGTCAAATTTGACAGTCCCTGAAACAGAATATTTTATTACTCTTTATAATCAATCTCTTCAAAATTACTTTTCATAAATTGTTCTCTTTATTACAAAAAGAATTCATATATATATATATACACACACACACACACACACAATACTTTTATTTCTCGTAATTAATCATACCTTGAATGAGTCTGCTTCTAATGTTTTTAATTTATTATGAGATAGATCCAATCGGTCCAGACCGACTAGATGTGATAGTGCAATTGTGGGAACTGAAGCTAGGAGATTGCTGGGCAGTCCTAGCGCTTGTAATGGTCGCGCCAGGGCTGTAAATGCGTTATCATGAACGTATCGCAACTCTCCGGTGGAGACAACTAATCCATGAAGTGCGACATCTTCGAGGAAATGTGCCGGCAATTCAGAAATTCCTGTCACAGTCACATCCAGCAGTGATATTGTGTCCGGTTGACTATGTTTCAAATGTTTGCTGATAGTCTAAGAGGAGCAATAGAGACATAAAAGTAATTTTATTATTCTTTCTGTCATTTATTTCAAAAGTTGATATCACTACATCTTTTAATTTTGTATTTTTTCTATAGATTTATTAAAAAAGTATTTAAAGTATTGTAAATGCAATACTAATAAACATAACTGATAGCAGGACTCTCATTGTACTAATATATAAAACAACAGATGCTATCGAGTAATATGAAATAAGAGAGATCAAGCAACCGAGAAAAGAAAAGGGATAAAAAGAGAAGACACAATGGACTCTTGAATAATAATATTGTATACAACTTGTATTTCATTGGTAGTCTATACTACCCACACTTTCTTGATTTAAAGAGTAAATATATAAGTCGATCTTGATTGTGAAGCGCAAATACATATTAGAGATTGAGTTTACGACTCATCTTTTTTTGTATTTTTTTAAAATTTTTTCCGAGGAAAATTTATAAGTCTTAACGATTATTTTGGAATTAATTAATTTTGCCAATTAGGATAAATTGTACTTATATA
>NW_017305179.1:2510753-2514604 GCF_001594115.1 Trachymyrmex septentrionalis
CAAAATTAATTACCTGCAATGCCGTTCTATCACCGGCGCATCTGAGCGTATGTGGAAAGTCACAAGAACATTCTACGCCTGCTTTTGTGATATTTGGACATTTCCACATAGTGTCAGAGAAAGATGACAGCGACGACGACAGTGATGGTGATGCGTGGGATAGATTTTTCGGGATGCCATTGTCTTGCGTTGTCGTAGTCGCCAACGGCAACAATGCATTTTCTTCGGTGGTCGTCGTCTTTATGAATGTAGCCGTCGATGTTGCCATCAATGTAATCGACTCCATTGTCGTTGTGACATTGTCCTCTGTTGCGTCGAGACATGACGCTGTCATTATCAATGTTAAGACGAGTAGATCTCGAAATAATTTCGGCATTCTGAAAAGAGATGTGATAGGTATATTGCCTTTATGATTGTTTATCATATATAGAAAAAAATTTCTTTTTCTGACAATAAGTAATACTGCAAATTAAAATATTTCGATTTTGTTTTTAGTTAATGTACGCAAATTCATTCTTAAAACGTCGGTCACTAACCATGGTTTAGAAATGACTCAAGTTCCAAATTTTTCGAGGATAAATAATAAAATTCTATAATATCAATGAAAAGCATATTTAAATTCAATGTCTGACGTTTATTATAACCAGTTATGGCTTATCACGAGAAGCGACCTGGAAAAGCTGTTAAAACTCGAAAGAGAATTGCAAAAAAGCGCACCATTAAAACAAAAAGTTGCTTTATATTCTGCGTTATCTATGTATTTGAGGCATGTGTTCGAATTAATTTTATAAAAACACCTCGCGTACGTGTATACAATAAATTTAATTATTTTATTAATTTAATTATGATATAAATAATACACGATATGCTACTAATCCTTTCTTATGAAATCATTAATCATTTAAATTAATATTTGTATAGATATCGTAATATTGTAAGAAGACTCCTCATGTGTTACGATCAAATGGTCCAGACGCAGAAACGGGAATTAGTTAAGAAGATGTTAAATTGTGCTATCGGTCGTATGCTAGAATACAAAAAGGAAATTGTGGCGATGGATAATAATAGAGATTATCAGTACGTTTTTCATTGCTCAATCATCAATTTATGCTCTAATTTACAAAGAAATATTGTTTGCATAGATGGCCTGACGATATTTTGAATCAAATGAAATTCACACCAGATGACATCGAGCTACTTGCATCAGTGTCTGGTCGAGAACGAGTAGAGGAACGCAGAAAGTTTATTCAAGAGTTGATGGAGAGTGCTCTTGATGAAGGTTTGCAATCGATTCATAGGTTTTTTTAAATTGATAATAAAATTTTATTAAAATGTTGAAGTAATTAATACAATAATTTACGTTTAACAATTTAATTTAAAAGTTTAAATACATTTTTGAAATTTATCTAGTACCACCGACGATAGAACGCCGTCTTTCACAGGTTGAGAGTACGACCGAGGTGGAAGATGAGATGTTGAAGAAACGCGCTCGACGAAAAATGCGCATCGTACCACCATCGCAAGCAGAATTAATCCAGGAATCGCCTTTGGAAAAAGCCGCCCGAGAAGCGAAGCTTGCTGCTGAAAAAGCTATGCATGACGCAATGATATTGATACAGAGTCATGAGAGAGCCAGAAAGGGACGCATCCACGGTGTAGATGGTATATTCGCAAGAAAAAAATAAATAAATAAATAATTTCATTAGAATAAAATTTTTTAAGTGAGACACTCTCATATGAAAGAAAATGGTATTGAATATGATATATATATCTATTATAACATTTATTATTACGTTTGCCTATTAATTATGATTGATGCTAATTTTTAAGCGGAACGTATATACGATTACAACAAAAAAGTGAGACACGGAGAAATAATACCGAAAAAAATAGATTTCGCCAAATACATCAAATCAACAGTTACGATACAACGTGCATGGCGACGTTATGCCGCTAGAATAGCTATGAAAAAACGAATTGCACGTCTCGAAGAAGCTTTGGGTATGACTACACCAAGCTGGCGATACAACAAGACAATCGCAAAGGATGATGATAACTTTCAGCGACGACGTGCTCTGATGCCCGTATTCGATGAACGCATGAAGAAAGCAAACAGTGACGAACGTACAAAGGTAAATTTTTCAAATAGAATTCGTGATTTACATTGTATTATTGTGAAAGAAAAAAAATATAAGAGAAAGATAATAAATTAAAAAACAAAAAATAATAAGTGTATAAGATTAAAAAATAATTAATTCCCAAAAGCTCCTGAAAATCAGAGGTCCGGGATTAATGGAGGATATCACTGACGAAATTCATGAATGGTTCGTCGTTTGGTACAACGCATTAGGACATTACGATGTGTTTCCAGCTGCGAATTTGGGTGGCAGTGTACTGATCGTGACCGGGCAGACCTTGACGCCAGAGGAATATTTAATGGAAAAATTAGAAAAAGAGAAAAAAGCCAAGGAAAAAGAGAAAAAAGCCAAGGAAATAGAGAAATCTCTAGTTGAACCTATCAAGGGCGAAGCTGGTTGGAAAATGCCGCAAACAGATACTTTGTCCTGCTTAGAGGAAGCAAACAGCGATTTCATTCGAAATTGGAGCTTTCGCGACGAAAAATATTTAGAACAAGAATATTTGGATGTAATCACTGAGAAACTTTGTTACGAGTTGCAGTTAGAAATGAGAGAGATAGTAGATGAATTGATGAGGGCCGAATTGAAATTACTAAACAAGGCATTGTTGAAGGATCATGCAGATGACGAGCCGAAATTCAAGATTCCAACAATGAATAAAAGTAATCGATACAACTTAATAATTAAAACTTTTGCACTTATTATCTAAATAAAAATGTGAATTTTGATTAATTATTATGACAGGAACGATCGACAGAAAGAAAACGAAGAAAGACATCCTTTTAAAGGATGTGGTCATTAAGAATCTCTTTAGCGAGCTTCTACAAGCTAAAATCATTAGGGACTACCAAACCATTCTTTTACGCGATTGGTTTGGTGATCTATCCTATCAAAATTACGAGGCACGTCGCGAGCTCCGGGATCACAAGCATCGACTCGGAGAAGTAAAGCAGCTCGTCTTAGAGTACTGCATATTGCCTTTAATTTCCAAGGAGACACATCAACTTGCACCGCTCATACGTTCTGTGTGCATCTATGGATTACCAGCAACCGGAAAAACCTCGCTTGTGAATGCTATCTGCTCAGAGGTGATCTTTGTCTCGATTATGTACCTTCCCATGTGAACCATTATGTCAAAAGATATTCAAAATATGTTATATATACATATATATAGTACGACATACGATAATTTTTCAATTCTTTGTAATACAATATTATGATGATAATACCATAATTAAAATAGACTGTATTAATATTCCTCCCGTCTATGTATTTATGATCTCTTTGAACTTTCTTAGATCGGCGCGTTACTTTTCGACGTATCAGCACCTGTTTTAGCTAATCAATATGTAGGCGAGGAACAGAAACTCATCGATATAATTTCTAAAGTGGCCCGTTTTTACGCACCTTCCATCATATTTCTCGATGCTGGCGAAAAACCCTGGCTGAAAAAAGTTCCACCAGACGAAAGGGATCTTCAACCCAAGCGATTCACCAAACATTTTATGAAACTAAAGAAAAACATTAAGCCAGGCGATCAGGTAAAGCTACAAAGAAATTGGCAAATAATTTTTCTTTTACTCTCTTAGTAATTCTTTTTATTCTGTTGTGTGATTTACTTTTTATTAATTATCTGCAACTGCTCTGTCAATGTATTCTCAGCTTGCGCTTTGCGCTATAATGTTTAAAGATCTTTAGACATTAGAAAAAAAA
>NW_017305179.1:2514616-2527758 GCF_001594115.1 Trachymyrmex septentrionalis
TATATATATATATATATATCGTGAGAACGCGGAGTGACACTCCTAAATTGGAGGACTATATCAAAGCATATACGCAATCGAGCAACGCCCACTTTGTAAAATTCTTGTTATTCCTGTTTGAGATCTTTCTTCAATATGAATGAATCGCCGCCATCTCGGACGAGTCCACATATACTGAACTCTCTCTTTCTCTTTCTCTTGTGCCGTTCAAATCTTTCATCTCGCTCGTGGTTGCTCATCAATGAAACACCTCCTACCTGTATATATGATTGCCGTATGAGGACGTAGGTGGCGGCGAGTTAACGTAGGATTTAGAGTGTTAAAAATTCCGGACAGATACTGTTACTCACTGGCGTAATATTATAGAAGGTAGATTGATACTTGAAAAGTAGATATTTTATTCCGACTTTCAATTTGTGTAAAATTGAATTAAAATATAAAAATTATGAGATTTATTAAAACATTATACAAATGAAAGAATATTCAGCATACATAAATAAAATCTGATTTCCATCATGTTAATTATTAATATGACAAATTCATTTTCAACAGATATTATTTCTCTCGCTGTCTGAAGAACCTCATAAAGCGAAAGCCGCCTTCATCAAGTTCTATGATAAATTTATAAGAGTACCCACTACCGATTACAACACACTTTACATGTACTATAAGAATCTATTAATGAAATATTATGGTGTTGATCGCAATATCGATGTCTCCTGTTTGGCCAAAATATCTATTGGGATTCCCCTGGATTTTATCCGGCAAGCCGTGGAGAAGGTGCTGTCGCTACGTCGAAGAATGACTCTTAAATCCAATCCATTAAATCCGATGGAAATTATGAATGAAATATTGATGTATCAACATCCTGCGAAGGAGATGGTGGAGAAGCTTGATACATTTGAAATCTCCCTTCGCAAAACAAAAAAAGCCGATGTTTCGTAAAAAAGAAAATTTGCGAAAAGATGAATTCATTATTATTTTTTTGGACATAAATATATGTATCGCAGAAATTTCGCTCTTGTACAAAAACTGTATTTATATTGAAAATATTTGTATTCTTTCACATTGCGTTTAACAGCTCATAAGGATATAAAATATAAAAAGTATGTCTATTTTATAGAAAGAAAATAAACATACTTAAATAAAAATATTCTGTAGGCACGCAGGAAAGACGGATGTATATTCTACGACGGAGATGGTGGACTATATTATAGTTAGAGAACGCTAAAGAGAGAGTATGTACCTCTAATATATAATATGTCAGTCTCCTCGAGCGTGTTGCCAACCCTTGCACCCTCCCACACCTGACCTCGGTCTTAAAGCGGAGGAGGAACCCAGTAGCACCCACGCCGGTCAAGTATTTGCGGCGAGTGCATCGTGCTATATTAATGAAGAATAATCTTCAAGGATCCTTGGATGTTTTCTGTCACCATATCCCTTCTTCAAGAGTCTGCGAGTTCTTCCTGCTTATGTCCTACTAACTGTTACGTTTGGCAGTATTTCGACTCTTCAGTATCTTATCCCTCGCGATATCGCCGCATAATTGTTGTACATCACAAGTCTTGCCGAGGAATCGCTTCTTATAGCACAAAGTTGACAATCTCAGCATTCAACGATGACGGTTGAAATGCGTTCACCAGGATATACACTGTCACACATATACATAATGCATAATTCGTCGGACGTTTTGTCGAATTATATGGGAAATTGGTACCGCATATTCGAAGGGAACTTGAGCGCGGTGACATGAACGCGCGAACAATAATAGTAAGTAGAATGATCGTACGATATGTGTGCTTCGAAGCACTATGCGTCAAGAGCATGCTCGGCAACCGCTTCGAGAGACGAGAAACCGTCGCGTCGCCTCCACCGTCCACACGGTGGGGACTCCCCCGGTCCATGTCGGTCCGTCCGTCTCTGTGTCTCTTGGTTTCCACATAGCATAGCCATGTATGGAACACAGGACGACGTTCTCTCTCCCGACTCTTACGCCCACTTGCCATAGTCGTGCTTTCCGTACTGACTCCACCGGAGCTGGAGCAGGTATCGTCACGATTGACGACAACGAAAAGAACGAGAATGACAACGTCGACGATATATCGTGTGAATCACTGGAAAAAAGAGGAGCGAATAGAAAAAGTAAATAGAGAATCCGACGTATTTTTTTTAATATAAACATTTTGAAAATCTTTGATCTTTGGAATATCAAAAACTCTACCCCACCATTCTAAGAACATTGAAAAACTAATTGATTTAGCAAATAAGGAGAAAATTAAGAAAATCTTAATCTTTTTAATTTGTCTAATAAGGAAATAACTTTGTGTAGGTCGTATTTTTTCCACTTCCATAAAGTGACAAGTCTTTCTCTTTAATTATTAATGCATGCACTGTATAAAAAGTAACATCAAATGATCTTTGCATGTGTTGTTTTCGTATGCATGAGAACTCGAGAGAAGATGAAGCAGAAGCCGGCGAAAAAGAGAAAAAAAAAGAGAGAGTAGGTGAGATAGTAGGGGATTCCGAAGGTCTTCAGGATCCTCACGAAATGCCTTTTGATACTGGAAATCTGTTTGCCATCGTCGTTACGAAATCACGTAAAACCGGGCCTCTACGCCCACGCTGCAACAAGAGACTGGCACAGTCGCGGTGAAAGAAAGTCCAACTTCTTTAACAAGCTCGAGATGTTTATAATACACCAGAAATCGAATATCGCATTTAAAAATTAGCGTAAAAATTTATTTATTGCGAAATTATTCTCGTAATTTTATAAGAATTTTCTTAATTGATTCTCTAATGAAAATGGCGAAAGGATGATCCTTACATAGCAATAGAAAAATAACTCGTGATAGCACAACCGACAGTGATTAAATTTCATTGCATAAAACGCCGGAAAAAAAACGATTCTCATATAAGAATTTAATCTAGTAGATATTTTAAAAAATTGATATTCAAGTCAGATCATCATCACATTTTATACACTATTATAAATTAGTATTACCTTATTTTTAATATTCTCATAAAAAAAAAACAAGTTTAATTTGATTAAGATAATAAAAAAAGTAAATGTAATTAATTTTAAAGAAATATTAATCGATACACGCACGCGCGAAAGATCGAAATGAAGATGATAACTATAATAAAGTCGTTTTGCAATAAATTAATTGAGATCCCACGATTATAAAGTCTATTAATATTTAATCGTGAACAGTGTTTTTCAAGATCGCAACGGAAAGTCGTATAATTCCATGAAAGATGATCGTTTCGTCGATATACTATCCATTGCTTGTGTACTTGCATAAAAAGTTGCGTTCTCTGAACCAGCTGCACTGAAAGTTGATTGACTTTTGTATTTTACAATTTAACTTGCTCACGATGCAATTACGCTATAGTAAAATACAAGAAGCATGAGAGTGCGTTACGTCGTTAAAGTTTATACAAAGAAGTTTTCATAAAAAATTCGATTGGTCAAGGAATTTTTAAGTCAAATTATGATATATATATATATATATATAAACATTTTTGTATAATTATATATTTTATTATTTTATTTTTATTTTTTATTATGTATTGTATAAAATAATTTATAAAAAAATATTTTGTATTTATTTATACATATAATAGTAATGAAGATAAAAAATTTATTATGTGATTTATCTGACATCGAGTACATTCCGAATGTGAATGATTGCACGATTATTCAAAATATTGATTAACAAATTTATTTATTTCATTTTTAACTTACTTCTATTATGAAAAAGATACTGATACTTTAGAAGATGAATCGGAAACCTTTTCATTTTCAATCATTATATTATTTCAAAGTCTCTTCCATTATATCGATATAATCCTTAACATCGTTCATATATCTCCGTAAAAATTTATGGTCTCTTTTTACATTTTTAATTAATTTTTTAATATCTGTTTCCCTGTAAAAAAAAAAACAGAAAAAAATAATATCGAATTTTCAAATAATTATTCACGCTATCTAAACTTACTTTATTCTACCTAGTATACAATAACAGTTGATATCATTTGGAGTGAGTTTATCAAATTGTTTAATTTTAATCGTAACTTCCAGTATAATGTCCAACCGTTTGCTTCGAGATGTAAATGAAATTCTGAAATAAATAAATTATCACAATTTCGTCAAATCGGTGTACATGTATGTATTGACTATATTTTAAATAATAATATTGTATGTAATGTAACAGTATGATATAATTTGATGTAAATTATTACTCGTCATTAGTAATCTCCATTAAATTTAAATCATCCAAACGCCTCAAATCAAACTTGAAATCCATCGCTAGTTTTACATCTTCTGAAATAAAATTTAACATTGGAAGGATGTCCTGATGAGTTCTATACGAATTTATAAGTAATTCAGCGTTTACTTTCTCCAGAATTAATTTGTGAACTATCTTTGAGAATACTCCTGAATCATCTATCAAAAAAAGAAATAAATTAAAATATAACTTTATTTTTTAACTGATATTTGTATAATTACCTGCCAGGCGGGAAATAATCTTGATTTTTTTAATCAAATTTTTCTCGGAGTCATTAAAATCATATGATAAAAATGTCGCTATCAATAATGAATTTGCTATGAAACCAAAAACGATCATTTTTCTGTTAATATCATTATAATATATGTTCCAAATAATATCGTCCCTACAACAAAATAACATTAGGTCTCTTTAATTCCTTTTCAATAGTAAAATATACTAAAAATGTATATGTACCCTGCGGCATATGTTTCTAATTTTTGCAATAATGTTACAAACGGATCTTCGTTTTTAACGTCTTCATTAATCATGCTAACATTATGTGTTGTTATGAGTCCTTCTGTTGCACATTTGTCTTTCTGTCTCATATTTTGTTTCATTTCATCATTTAAATTTATTCTATGTTTTTCGGGATTTATTTGATCTTCAATTACTATTCCTGTACTTTCGAGATGATCACTACGTTTTTTTGTTTCCTGTAACAATATAAGATCTTAATCATTTCACATGATTAATTATCAAAGAAATTGAAGTAGCTAATCAAGTAGATTAAAATGAAAAAGAATATATTCGAAAGAAAAAAGAAACTAAAGGAAGACACAAAGTTGCAGAATAATATTAAAGAGCAAGGACAATATTCCAGATTTTACCAGCTACTTCAATTTCTTTGATAATTAATGATGTGGAATGATTAAGATCTTGTACTATTACAATTTTCTCATCCTTAGCATTCATTGATAGTACGCTTTTCTCATTAATATCCTTTGTCGTATGATAATTTGATTTATTAAGTTGATTGTCATTAATAATTGTCTTTATTATCACTTGGCAATCAATTTCCTGATTATCTTCAGCTTCATTCATTATAGTATTTTCGTGGCGATCTTCTATTCGATTGTTCTCAGTATTTATTGATTCCTCTTTTTCTCTTAAAATTGTGAAATAATCGTTTGCGGCATTTTCCTTCGAATTTGTTGGACAGTTGGATTCTGTTACATTATTTACTATTAATTGGTTAGAAGTATTATTTACTGATGTACCAGTGATAGTCGATGACCGAAATTCGTGTTGAATTTCGTGGAAAGAGCTTTCTTCCTCGCTGTTTAAATGTACGAACGATGGTGGCTTAATTGATTGTAGCTCTTCGAAACTATCTTCCAGATGTGGCAAACTTTTTCTTGAAAAACTATATTTACTAATCTCGTCTAGACTATTCCTAAAATTTGAATCAGATATTTGTGTATGATCTATTGTTTCTTTTACAGAATCATTATGTTCTTGTTCAATATCATTTAAATCATTTACATAGTTAGCGCCAGTACTAGAAAATGAATGTACATCACTTAAAGATACTTGAGAAGACTGAATTTCCATAAAAGAATTGCGAACTCGTTTTGAATATGATTCTTTGTCATCAGACATTCTTTTTTTACTGCTGGCATTTCCTGAGTTTGTACTTAATGAATTATTCAGTGGAGATTGAATAATGGAAATGTTAGACAATTCATCGTGTCTAATATTTTCTTTCACAATTTCTCTGGGAATTGTAAAATTTTCTTTTGTTACATCTTCCCTTAATTTTGTTAGATTATTATTTGTCAAATGTTGGAACTCATCATTTTTAGAAATTATTAAATTCTCTGTTTTATTTATTTTCTCATCTTGTGTAAGATGTAATGTTGATGGTACTGCAGTAGTCATTTCCATTGATATATCTTGAATGGTTTCACTTGCAACTATATCAGTTTGGCATGATACTCTCGCGGAATTTTCAGCTGGTATTGAGATTGTTTTTGACAATGTTTGAGAAAATGATACGGACTGTGTAGTGTGAGCAGTATCAGTAGTACTAAATGTTATCTCGTGCAAAGAAATTGGGACGGCTTCGGTAAATTCCATAGATTTACATAACAATTTGGTTCCTTCATTAAAGCAGATTGTATCATTCCTATCTTTTTCTTCATGTGTATTCTCTTTAAATATTGACTTACAAATTGGTTGAGTAATTTCTTTTCTTGATATCGCAGTAGTCATTTCTATGGGCATATCAGCGAAGAGTATAGTTTTATCATTTTCTGATATTAATTCATCAATTTTTAAATTCGCTTTGTCAATGTTTAAAGGTGCTACACTTACTGACTTTGTTGTTTCCATTGATGCATCATCGAAAAATTTAGTTTTATCATTTTTGTCAATTTCACATGTACTTTTGTTTGAGTGAGCAATGTGTGCAGCATGAAACATTTTCTCTTGACACGAGGAAATTGGGAGAGCTTCAGTAAACTCCATAGACTTGCATAATGATAGTGTTTTTTCATTAAAACAGTCCGATCTATTTATATCCCTTTTAATATCTGTATTTTCTTCAGATGATTTACAAATAATTCTATCAGTAATTTCTTGTTCGTTTCTTGTCGACACTATCTTGGTCATTTCCATGGATAAATTATGGAACACAGTTCTATCATCTATAGATATTGGTTCATTCGCACTAATATTTGCCTTCTTGCAAACATTTGAAAACAATATGGTACCTAGAGGTTTTGTCATTTCCATCAGTATATCATTAAAAATCTCAGTTTTATCAGTTTGATTCTTTGTCAGAGCTTTTTCTTTAATTGTAATTTCATTATTGACCTTCTTTTCGTTCATTTTAGATGGTGTCATAATCATTTCCATCGAAGTATCAAAAATTGTATTATTTGTATGATCAGTATCTGTGA
Source organism: Trachymyrmex septentrionalis (assembly GCF_001594115.1). NCBI lineage: Eukaryota > Metazoa > Arthropoda > Insecta > Hymenoptera > Formicidae > Trachymyrmex > Trachymyrmex septentrionalis. The sequence continues at coordinate 2,521,848 of NW_017305179.1, forward strand.
CATCTGTAACAAAAACATAAATAATTCAAAAACAAATATTACTATATTATAATCGTGTATCAATGGAATGTAAATGGTTATATTACAGATGTTAATACCATTGAGTCATTGGCATATCTCAGGTATATATTCAGAAATGTCTCTAGAAACTATGTTAGATTGTAAATTTGTTGGAAATAGTGTTATGAATATTTGTAGCATTCCATCATATGTTCACAGTTTTGTAATATTGTCGAAAATTTATAAATTAGAAGCAACAGATTCCACAAATATTGGTACAGTCTCCGTAATGTTTATTGATACATTATTACAATTAGTTAATATATTCCATTGATATATGATTATAATTATAATAGTATTTGTTTTTGAATTATTTATGTTATTATTTTTGTTACCTTCTTGTTTCTTTCGTTCTTCAACGTGTAAATATGAAGATACTAAAGATGTAGATATTGGTGCTGTTAGTTCCATAGAAAAATCTTGAATACGTGTTTTGTCTAATTCAGAATCAACATTATTAGAACAGAATTCGGAAGGATATTTCCTGGCAACATTATCTTCACAATCTTCTTCATCAGAATCTCTATATATCATAATATTGCTTGATTTTATACTTTTAGATGTATCTGTTATTGTAACTTGTCCAAATTGAGATTCTTCATCAGACAACCGCATATATTCTGTATCCAAATTACTTGATACCCAATCATTATTAGATATACAAGATTTATTTAGTACTGTAGTAAAACTTAAATTACAGTTTGTATCGTTATTTTCTTCATTGGCTGTTGCGGTAGATCCTTGCGGTAGTTGATTATCAATTAAATAGGTACCTATTAAAATTCATAATATGTACAATATAATATGGCTCAAATAATTAAAATAAAAGAAAATATGTTAAGAAAAGCTACGAACCAAAATAATAAATTTAATGTACATAATATGATACAAATAACATTAAAAATATTAGTTTAAGGTAGGCATATTCTTATTTTTATTTATTTTTAATGTTATTTGTATCTTATGTAAATTAAATTTGTTATTTTGGCTTGTAGCCCTTCTTAACATATTTTCTTGTATTTTAAATAGGTATTGTTTGGACAACACAAACTATTTTTCAGAATGAATATGTATACAATCATTATAATAGAGGCATATGTAATATATTTTCCATCATTTCACCTTCAGCATTCTGATCAATTACGAAAGATCCTTTTGAAGTAGAATCTTGTTCTTCATATGTATTATCCCACACAGTACCTTGTTCAGTAGAATGACAAAATTCTCTGCACAGAATAAAATAAGGGCTTGAGCAACAAATTGTAACCAAGTATTACAAAACTAAATATTTACTTGACATGTTTTTTCTCCGCAAAACTAACACGTCTCTTGTTTTTTGATGAAGTTGGACTGTTTTCATTGGACGAAGAATCCAAATTTACATTTTGTAATGGTTGCCGTGGTTTACATGGTTTAAGAATCTACCAACATGATTCTTATTAAGAATTCTTATTAATTTTTAATAAAAATAATATACATTGTTAAAATAGACAGCTCTTTAATTTAAAGAATTAGCTAGAAAAGTTATGTCATATAAATAGATATGTAGTTACCGATGACCGTCTAGATTCACTTCTTCTAGGTTTCGATGGAATCCTGTAACACGAATAAAAATATTCCTTTTTTTTTTCCAAAGTTCTTTGTATCACAGAATCTTAATTTTACGTATAAAACAAAAAGAATATTTTTAATACATACATTTTATTCACGATATATTACACACTTGTGAACACTATACAGCTGAGAGCTGCGAGCAGCTGAGAGAAAAGAAAATCCGTTAAATTTGATTTTTCCCTGAAAACCGCCATATTTGTTTCGTAAACGCATTTAAATTAAGCCAAATAAATTCAAATTTCTATATTACAAAAATTATGAATCGAAAATAAAAATTATTAGATTTTCCACAACGTTCATTAAAATGTCCTACACTTTTTCAATCATCATTCGATTCGTACTAAACTTTAAAGCCTATTTTACAATTGCGTAAGCGTAGTTGTAACTGTTGGTAAGCAGTGGTACTTGTAAAAATTCATCAACACACATCACAGTCGGATATTCTCCTCGTATTGAAGTGTAATTGGTCAATTCTTACAACTGTACACTACGTTTATGTAATTATAAATCGCCTTAAGATCGGGCTTAAAATCTCGCAGAAAGTGCTTGCGCTTGGTGCTTTTCGGAACGCAGCAAGTCTTGAAAACTCGGCACAACTCTTGCATAAGGCGTGCACGAGTGGGAGTTTGTAATCTTGGACCAATGAACGATCGCCAAATCGCAATTTCATGTCGTGAATCGCGATAATGTTTGTACATATGTATGTATATACATGATTACGTTGAGCGATATCAGATGACATTTGACGGTGGTCGTGTACGATCGGTCGACAGAATTTGTGAAAAAGCAACAAGAAGCGACAAGAGTAGATCGTGCAGGAATTTTTCTTGTTAATTGAAGGTCGGGACGTGCTTTTTCAATCGACGAAGGGAACGATCGACGTCGGCAATTCCGTCGTGAGTTGAACGACGTCGAGACGGCTAGATTTGTCATTTGCTGTTACGTACTACGTCAACAGCTGACCTCGGGCTGCCTCGAGCTGGCTGTGACTAGTTGGTGACACGCCGAGAGGATGACAGACGCCGCCGTTAATCTTATAATAAAGGCACCGAATCAACAGATCAAGGATCAAATAGTTAAATGCGATCTCGGTTGGACTATTGGTCGTTTGAAGGAGTACCTGTCCGAAGTCTATCCCAGCAAACCAGTAAGTTGCGTGAAAGTAATTATTTCCGCCCGGTGAAAGCAGGGTGTGTGTTTCTCTTTACATTTTGTCTTCTTTTTTTTTCTCTTTGCTCCATTAAAGGTGAGTGAAAAGATAATCGTCTCTTTAAACAATGATATTTGAAATGTTTAAATGCTTCCTAATTAGATACAAGAATCTTAATTATTAATTTTTTACAGATAATCGTACGTAGATAGTGGTACGTAGAGTGGTGTTGGTTGTTTGAAAAAAACCTAGAAATCCTCCACCTTCAAACAATGCCACTCTAAGTCTCACTACAAATATCACAAATATGAAAAACTAAGAATTTCTAAGATCTTTTCTCATCTATATAAGTTTTTTTGTACTTTTTTGTACTTTTTTGTATAAATTTTTTTCTGCCAGAGTTGTTTACAAAATTATCAGTAATCTGCAATAGTGACTCTAAGAATTATGTTTTAAAGGAAAGATTAGTATCATTAGATGAATGTATTTGTGAGCTTTTTTGATGATTTAAAAAGATATGATATCTTTATGTTAAATTGTTCATTTTTATTAATATAATTTATTTGTATGCCTGTGTTTTATAAATATGATACATGTATTAATACTATGAACAATATATATTTTATGAAAATATATTTTAATTCCTAAAAAGTTTTTAAATTTTTATTTATTTTATTATTTATAAATTTTAATATTGATGCTACAATTATTTATTATTGTATCCTGTGTGGTATTACAAAATTTTTAAGATATACAAATGATCTAAGTCATTATTATTGTTGTTTGTAGGAAAGTTCACATCAGAAATTGATCTATTCTGGCCAGTTATTAAATGACTCTGCACAATTAAAGGATATCTTGAGACAATGCGATGGTTCAGAGGATCAAGCGTATACCGTTCATCTAGTCTGTACCCCACAAAAGATGTGCACTGCTAAGGCTACATCGGATCAAAATCAATCAACTGAAAGAAATGTAGATGCTGCATCTGCAACAAGAAATATTCATATCAGAAATAACGCTATTCAAAATCAAAGTCAAGAGAATGCTAATGTTACTGCAGCTCAGCATCAACAATACTTATCTCAGCAGTATCTTGATCCTCGAAATAGTCAACAATTAGCTTGGTTACAACAGGCGTATACACATTATTTTACGCAGTACATGCAATTGTAAGCTATCCTTTACACTTGTACACAACTGTTTATTATTAAAGATGCAAGAAATGCATAAATGTTGCAATGTGGTTCTTTTCAGAATGGCAGCGCAAGGCATACAGCTGCAAGCCAGTATTCCATATCTGCAGCAAATGAATATCAACACAAGTGATACAGCTCAACATACATACACGAGTAATAATAACAACAATGTTGGCGATGAGCAACCCCAACCAGTTGCTCAAGATGCAGCCGACGTCAATCCAGGAAATAATGGTGCAGGCGAGGACGCTGCATTTAACCGCGACTGGTTGGACTTCTTCTACATGTTGTCTAGGATCGTCGTTTTATTTGGTATAGTGTATTTCTATTCATCCCCACTCAGGTTCCTCATCGTCACGTTTCTGGGATTTGCGATATATCTGTGAGTCCCAATTCTTTAATATTCTTTAATAAAAAACTAATTGAAAACAAATTTACCAAATTTTAATATTTCTTCAAATAGTCCTAGCGGAATATTTACTAAACATAATCACATATTTATTAAGTACAAGTATCATTAGTTTGATTAAGCTATCATTTTTTTATTTATCTAAATATTTATTTACCGTAAGTAAATATCTGCTAGCACTTTTCAAAGAAATATTTTATTAAAAGTTAATTTTTTTTTCTCAATGCAGATCCACAATTCAATATACCTTTTTTACAAGGCGTTCCGTAAGTTTTTGCCAAGTGCTTTTGTGTAAATAGAGCGGACTAAACTGAATCGAAAAATCTATTATTTTGCAATTTTTGTAATGATTAACGAGATATTAATTACTAAAAATTGCTGAATATTGATTTTCAAAACAAATTTAAAAAATTGTTATATTTGCTTTATATACATTTTCATTTAATTAGCGCTCTTTATGTACAATTATTTTTTTGAACATCATTTAAAAAGTAAGAGACAAAAATTGTTTATTTTCTTCTCATAAAGTTCTAAGAATTTTTTCAGAATTTTTTATATATCTATTTTCTCATGTTGGTAAAAATAAGAAAATGCAATACTAAAAAAGTTAATAAAAAATTTTGAAAAAATTCTTAAAGTTCTATGAGAAAAAAATAATTATTTTTGTCTTTTGCAGTTTTTCTAAAGTTAATAGTATACGAGTAAAAAATTATTAAAGATATTCGACAATTTTTAGTAATTAATATTTTGTTAACTATTGCGAAAATTGCACAAAATGGTAGAGGACTTTTCGACTTGTTGAGTCCGCTCTATCTATACAAAAGCGCTTGGAACAAATTTACGAGACATCTTGTATACATGTTTCTTCGATACATGTTTGCTTTGATACATTGTTTCTTGTATACATGTTTACTTTTTTTTTAACTTGTCTGAAAATTATTAGATGTAACACAAGGTATTCGTTATAGATATCAAGGTGGGTTCTTTAGGGTACAGCCAATCCTATTGGCCGAAAATAACAATGGACGCGCAGACAACAACAATCAAGTATTACAGAACGAGGTAGTAGGGCCTCAGGCTGTGCCGCAACAGCAAAACGCTCAAGTGCCAACCGTGCAACCAGAAGCACGAACAAATGCCAATGAAGAGAATGAAGAACAACGCCCAGGCGCTCTTGCCTTTACTTGGACCTTCTTTAGTTCGTTTTTTGCCTCGCTTATTCCAGATCAGCCAAATGTCATTTAATCCCGCCCGGATATAAAATCGACATTCTTTTCTTCTATACTTATAACATAAAGACTGGAGAAGATGACTTTGTCATGATATATATCAGGTTTTTAAAATATTTAACAGTTTGTAGAGTCAGAAGTGCTTAAACTCGTGATTAATTCAATACATATATTCCTACGAAAGTCTGATCAGTTTTACGGTATCCAAGGATTTTTGTATCTAAATCTAATATATATATATATATATATA
>NW_017305179.1:2527801-2531599 GCF_001594115.1 Trachymyrmex septentrionalis
TCAATTTATTATTTAACTTATTGAGAGATTCACAATTCACGAAATAGAATAACAGTCACACATTAGATCTATAGATATTAATGCTAACTTTTCTTCGGAAGAAGATTGTTAGAGTTGCCATCCCAAAGCTATTAGAGTTAAATGTATAAAAAATTTTTTTATGTTTGTAGAATATGAAGAAATAAAGGTACAACGAGAGATAAAAATATAACTATGTATATATCTAATATCTATATAAAAATAAGAAATATAGGTTTCGTGTAGAGCTTGTATTATATAAAGCTACATGTAAGGAAATAATAATAGGCACTTGAGATAATTTTCTTAAAACATTTATATATATATGTATATACATACATATATACATATATATATATGTAGCAATAATATGTCGTGTCAGGATAATTTTTCTGTGATGTTTAATATGGTCGAATATATCCAGTGTGATATCTGTGTAAAACATCGCGTTAAATTCGTAATTATTATTGACATTACATACGTAAGAAATGTTAGTGAATTTATGAAATTTCTGTAAATTTTCTTAAAGTTCTACATAAAGAGCGCCAATTGAATGAAAATGTATGTAAAGCAAATAAAACAATTTTTAAAATTTGTTTAGTCATGTTATTTTAATTTAATAAAAAATTTTGAATATCCCAATATAATATTAATAAAAGAAATATATATAAGATACTTATTTTTCTGTGAAAAATGTAAATTGTAAATGTTACAATTGATATGAAAAGCATTATTTTTTAATGGTGTTACTGAATTATATCCGATATATGATACAATCAAAGAAAGTATAGTACAATATAGTGTTATTAAGTACTCGGGTTAAGATTGCGAAATCATGAAACATATAAGTAACTAGTACAACAGCATACACCGAAACGAGTCTGTAGAATAATGCACGAAAGGTTTTATTCGTAATTGTTTTATTTAGAGATGAATTATTTTTTATGATCTACATCGTTAAGTTATTTTTAGTGTCACATTAAAATACTGAATTCGTATTTTTCATGTCGTTATAATTTATATACAATCGTGCTAACCTTAATGTTCGGTTCTACACTTCTATGAGACAAAGATAGAGAGTTCATATACCGCATTATAGTTTTAGACATTATTATTATTTTAAAATATTCTATCAAAACTATTGTATATAGTATATTAAATATATAGTATATTAAAAAAAAACATTATTATTCATTATTATTTACGTATTTCTCAGAAATGTCTCGATCCAAAGTTTCCGATCTACTTAACGTGCTCAAAGGAGTACAAAAGGTTACGAATACTTTGATAAAACATCAGGAGGATACAATCAGATATAGAATCACACACTCCAGTTTAAAAGATATACCGGAGAAGTGTTTACAAGCTGTAGGAAAAACATTGACTAACACAGAGCCAAGTAAGGTTCCTGTAAGTCTTGCGATAAACATCTAAATGATTTGTCAGTACAACATACAATATCTTACATATATTGTCTCTCACTATAATTGCTTTTTTTTATAGAAACAGATAATAAAAGACTTGAGAGAAATAACTGAACGTATAAACGTAGTTGAGAAAGGTATTAAACAGTATATTAAGATAACAGCTAATCAAATTTTGGATATAAAAAGTAATGATTATATCCCCAAGAAAGAAAGCAAGTTATATGTGTACAATACCGCGAAAGATCCAAAAGAATTGCCTATTGATGGAGATGTCATATTACCAAAACGCAATATAGACAAATCTATAACTGAAAAATCTTTAAAAGGCATGCAAAATGACACAACAAAAAAATATATGAGTGTAAAGGAAAAAATCAAGACTATTAGTAATTTAGATAAAGATGAGATACCTGACTTAGAATTCTCTGATAAAGACAAAGAAATCTTAAGAAAATTGGAATTAGAACATGAGAAAAAGATTAAAAACAGTATTATAAGCTCTGCTTATTCTTCTACAGTTAAAACATATGAAAAGGAAAATGTACATGTGGAAATGAATTCTAAAGAAAAACCAAAAGCTAAATTATCAGTTAGACCAAAGCAATGCGTAAGTATCATAAAAATAAATTTTTATTTTTTGCATTGTGTATCTATTTTTATTAAGTTGGTTTATATGTATTTATATTCACATTTTAATTAACATTTTAACTACATTATTTAATTTCTATTACAGCTATCACCTACTGCCAAAGAAAGAAAAGTTCCTTCTACAAGGTTGCAAAGAATGGTGAGTTTTGGTACTTTAGGGATCGGTCTTGGTCTTGGTACTGCTGCAGAATATACACGAAGGACATTGGGATTAAAGGGACATAGTATTGGAGATACAGTCGACAATATGTTCCTTACTAAAGCTAATGCAGAAAGAATAGTTTCAACGTTATGTAAAGTAAGAGGTAAGACATACACAATTATATTATGTATCTATATACATATATGAAAATTTTATCAGTTTATTTACTAAAAATTTTCATAATTTTCAAAATATAGGTGCAGCTTTAAAAATTGGTCAAATATTAAGCATCCAAGATAATACTGTCATAAATCCCGAATTGCAGAAAGTTTTTGAAAGAGTCAGACAAAGTGCTGATTTTATGCCAACTTGGCAAGTAGAGGTAACAAAATGATATAAATATACAAATTAAAAAGCAATCTCTTAATGTGTCGTATAATTCCTTCTAGAAAGTGTTGACTAACGAACTTGGACATAATTGGAGAAATAAATTGGCGTTCTTTGAAGAAAAGCCATTTGCTGCAGCATCCATTGGTATATATTGATTTGTTACTATTCATATTTATTTATATATAATACTAAGATTAAGAGGTCTCTTCTAATTATATAATATATCCTAGGACAAGTTCATCATGGTACATTATTGAATAAACAAGATGTAGCGATAAAGATTCAGTATCCTGGTGTGGCTATGGGTATTCAGAGTGATATTGAAAATTTAATAGGCATAATGAAGGTAATAATATCACAGATCAGTATTACGTGTATCCTGCAAAAAACTTTACTGAGTAAACTTTATTATATAAATATAATATGTGCGTGTGTTCATTGTAGGTGTGGAATATGTTTCCAGAGGGAATGTTTATAGATAATGTAGTGGAGGTTGCACAACGGGAACTGGCATGGGAAGTGGATTATACAAGAGAAGCAGAGTGTACGAAAAAATATAAGGAGTTAATAATGCCTTATCCAGAATATTATGTTCCTATAGTAATAGGTAAGTGATATAGGTAAATAAAAAAAAGATGTATGGAATCAATTTTTTATATATAATATGAATTAAATTTCTAGACGATCTCTCTACAAAACAAGTATTTACAACAGAGATGATAGAAGGTATACCTATTGACAAATGTATAAATATGGATGTTACAATTAAAGAACATATAAGTGAACTGCTCATGCGCCTGATCCTAAAAGAATTATTCGAATTTCGATACATGCAGACTGATCCAAATTGGTCCAACTTTTTTTACAATCCTGATACAAAACAGGTTTTTTTTAATATCATAGTTATATATTTGTAATTTAATCATGGAAGAATATTAACAGATATATCTTTACAGTTAATTTTACTGGATTTCGGAGCATGTAGAACATATGACAAAATATTTATGGATAAATATATAGAAATCATTAATGCTGCAAGTGAAGGAAATTGCAATAAGGTACTACAATTATCTCGAGAGATGAAATTTCTTACTGGATATGAGTCCAAGGTATTTTATCTCTATTAAGCAACCTCAAAAAACTTTAAAAACTATATATATATATATATATATA
>NW_017305179.1:2531699-2546750 GCF_001594115.1 Trachymyrmex septentrionalis
TGCTCATGTGAATGCAGTCATGATTCTTGGACAAGTATTTGACAATAATCACGAGTATTATGATTTTGGTGGTCAAGATGTAACAAAACGGTATGTTCAACCTATTTCTGCATCCATCCTATAATGGCTATAATACATATAATAATTATGTATTGCAGGATCCAAGTTTTAGTGCCAACTATAATAAATCATAGATTATGTCCACCACCCGAGGAAATATATAGCTTACATAGAAAATTATCTGGAATATTTTTGTTATGTGCAAAACTTGGAACAAAAATCAAATGTCGCGACATGTTCCGCGAAATTTATGCTAATTATAAGTTTGGTTAATAGATATTTATATTGATGATAATATAACGAAATATATGTGTATTTTGATTGAAATGCATAGTTTATTTTGTAAATAAAACGTATTCTTTTCTAGTACTGATAGAGTATTGTATTATGAGAGATGAGGGTCTTTTTTTTTTGTAACTCCCAAAATGTCCTCGCGCACTACTGCCATCTAAAGAGGTGGATGTAAACTACATAGCAATATTCACTTTTTTTGCAGTGTCCCTGATGAAAATAAATTTCTAAAATCGTTAAAACTCTATTAATTTAACAGATTTTAAGTATTTCAGTGATTTATTTCCATTAGGAGCATTGCAAAAAAGTGGATATTGTGTAGTTGACATCTACTTCTTCAGAGGGCGGCAATGCGCAAGGCATTTTGCGATTACAAAAGTCCCCCCCCCCCTTCTCTCGTGCTCTCAGATTTCTCTCTAACTAGTAATCATTAGCAATCTAGCGCAATCCAGCAGGAAGACAAGTACCTAGTGTATCGCCAGCTTAATATTCACATACATGTGAGGTGGTCAAGAGAGCAATAGGGGTAGAGAATATATTTACTGTGTGTATATACATATATTTAAAAAAAAAACAGCATGACAATTATCTTCAATGTCATCATAAAATGTCTCAAGATAAGATAGGTAGAGTTTCATAATCAAATTTATTTTTATACCATACAACTTATTTACAGTAGTTAATATGTGCAGTTTCATGGAAATAAATAAAATTTACTTGCAGTTGGTGTTGATATTCTCTTGGAATTTTTGGAAGTAGCGTTTAATCACATATTATTTTTCCGCAAAATCTATCCTAAGGAAATTTTTGTTAAGAAAAAGATATATGGAATTACGGTATATGTATCAGACCATCCAGAATTGAATGAATATTTATCAAATGTCCTAAATGCAATCAGAGAATTGATAAAGGAAGATGAAAACAGTATTAGAACCATCAATCTTACCTTCTACAACAAGAACAAGTCACCAATAGAAAAATTTGTCTTTGATATGGTTAAACTACAGGCAGAGTTTATGGAGTATGTTGAACAATAACTAATACATTATCTAATTTTTATATATTACTTATTAATTATTCTTTTCTATTTTAAGGAGAGATCCATATTATTTAAAAACAGAAGAAGCACTAAAAACAGTTTGCTTAAAATTATCAATGTGTGATACATACTTAAAAGCTATTCCAGACAATTCAACTTTTTCTATTGAAATTCAAACATATGAAACTGCACATGTTACTCTGAGCGAAAATCCAAAATGTGAAGATTTTCCATGGATTATTAAAGATGATGCAGTAGAAATGATCAATAAAAATCTATTGCCATTAAAGGACATCAAAACAGATTGTTTAAATTTGCAACTCTATGTGATTGAGGATACAGCAAATAAAATCTAAGATTTAAATAAATTTATATGATTGATAAGATTAATTCATAATATTATTGTAATAGTTTAATTGCGTTTGTAAGTCCGCGATAAACTAATTCGGCAAGCAATTTAAATTATGACATATTTGGTATATAAATTCATATGGAAATTATAAGTATCTAAGATCCAGCTTTGACTGTTTAAACTTTATCGTGTATTCACATATACGGTCTTAATAAATCATTGACATGATTGATTTATATCCTTTTTTTTATACTTTTATTTTGTATAAATCATAGAAAAAATACATCTGATTATACTTATCAAACTTGTCCCATTAGTTTAGATATAAATTCTTTATCTCTATTCCACAAGATGTTACAAATGACATTCAATTGATACGAGCAATCAAATATTTCAGATCTTACTGATGATTTGCTGGCATCAATTTTAATCACCTTAACTTTCCACTTGTCCTCAAATTCTTTAATTTGTCCTTCATCTATCATAGAGCTTGACCAAGGTTTGAACCTGTAAAAAGTCAGATCGGGATTATCTGAATCCTTTCCATTTTATAATACGATTATCAAATAATGGTACTACTTTGTGCCAATGACTATGTTTGCTGGTTTTCCTTTTATATTGATCATTGTATTCATCAAGTATGGAATGTCATTGAAGCTTGCTGCATCGTCAAAGGAAAACACAGAACATACCGCATCAACTTTATCTTTGCATACCTGCAAGTGAAAAAAGATATTGTCTAATTAATATCTGTTTAATTAATTGAACACAATTATCAAAGAAGGATTTATACACATACTGGTAAAATATGATTGTATTTTTTTATGCTATTTTCTGAGGTATCCCAAAATTGTAGTTTAAATAGAACGACTTTATCCCAAATTTTTACAGGCCAGTAAATGTTTGTTTTCCTTATTCCATTGGTTTCGGTATAACTGTTAGAGTCGAGGATACCTGCGAGTCTTGCTATTACTGAAGTCTTTCCAACGCCAGATCTACCTATCATAAAGATCTTGTAAGTGACTTCCTCGATGGAAGAAGGCAACGATGGCTTCTCCAGAATACCTGTAAAATATATGAAAATAGTAAAATAGGAAAAACATTAATGTCCGTGTACATATTTTATAGAATAGGTTACACAAACAGATAGAGCACCATAAAATCTCCTTTTTTTAGAAGAATTTACGTAGAAATGATGGATCAAAGATTCTGCTTCTGCTGAAGCTAACCAGTTCATATTAATCGCATTCATGCTTCTTCGATTTCACTACGGAATAAAAAGCGATAAATTGTATTCGAATGCATTATAACAGAATGCAAAATTCCATACAACTTTGTATAGAACATAATTACTTTGTATTGCGGGAGTTTAAAAATTTAATCTCACTCAATCGATCATATGATAAATATCCGTATGTATTATCGATCTCGTACACCATCGTCGAGCACTGATCTTTCATGAAAATGAACACTAAATATAACAGCCAATTAGAACTATACGTTAAGCGTCGCGCTAAAACAAAGTGCTTCTCATTGGCTGAAAGTAAGTAATTTACATTTTTTAGTCGTGACGTTATTAAGCTATTGTTATTGCAATTATTACAATAATGCGTCATAATAACGCGAATCTTTTTTATGTGGCGATTTAATCATTCTCTAAAATTTCCATTAAAAATAGCAGTGTAGTAAAATGTAATAATACAAGTAATACATGTATGTGTGTAGGCATTGGTAGGTATCCTCTTTAATAATTGACAGAGAAGAAGCGGTGTGTGTATGTATGTAGTATGTATGCATCAAGCGAATGGTCGCGCGTCCCGCCTTGGAGTAAACCAATCGCCGGACGCGCCGCAGTTTATCGCGGTTGAAACAGCGGCCGCGATTGGCCGTGTAGCCGGCGTCGGTTCGGACACGACCGTGCGGCCAGCCAATAATTAGAGCGCGCGCTACGTAACCAACTGTTTGTGACTGTTCCGCCATATTGTGTATGGAGCGCGGGTCAGTGGCGCGTGTATATGGGTCTTTCGTGAATATTATCTCCAATTTTCTCCTACGCGTCAGACGTAAGGTGTGCATGAATTTGCCTGCTGATTAACGGGGCCTATCGCGCGTTCATGATGGATCCGTCGAAATTGAAAGTGGTGGAGTTGCGAGCCGCACTGAGCGAGCGCGGCCTCGACACCAAGGGCAACAAGCCAGTGCTCGTCGAGCGGCTACGCAAGGCATTGGAGGAAGAAGCACAGGAGTGTAAGTTGTACTTGGTGTGCATCATTAAGTACTTCCCACGTACTTGTTCTTATTTCAATTACTCTACTAATTTCTCATGGTATACCATCACCATACATAACAATGGGGCTCTGGTAATCACAATCACCATCACCATCGTGACTACTATACACTATGTAACGTTATAAGATGTAGCTGATAATGAAATTGACTAATGTGCTCACAAATTATGTTTTCTCATTTACATGTTATGTTGAAATGTCATCTGATATGATGTCATTTTTTTGTTTATTTATTATGTTAATGTTTAAAATTTAAGTTTTTAGTTTTAGGTTTATTTTTGTTCAACATCCTATCTAATGAGGTGGTACAAAATTATAAAATATATTTCAATTTATTTTCCAGGTGGTTCAGATTCGCAAACAGAGAATATTGACGATACTGCTTTGAAAGAGACACAAGAGAGAGTTGTAGAAGCTACGCGATCGTCGCAATCACCACGGACGCCTAATAGAGCATCTAGGAGCTCCTCGGTGACGACTCCAACAAAAATTTCTACGAGAAATGCATCGAGAGCATCTACCACGCCAAATTCTTCAAAACAATCTACTCCGAACAAATCTCAGTATGATGAGAAAGCATACGAGACACCAACGCCGAATGAAGAAGCCATAACCCAACAACAGGAAATGTCAAAATTGTCTCCTGAAAAATATAGAGAAGAGCAAGAAGATGATGCGTCCAATATTCTTCAGAACAAAATTCATTCATCTGATAAGTATGAGGAAGAAGAGGCAAAATGTGTTAATATTTTAGAAGGTAATCGAGCAAATATTTTCCAAGTACCTGTGACAGAATCGTCTGACAAACCTAGTACAATTGCCTGTGTAGATCAATTTTCTATAACTCAAGAAGCTCATGAAGCAAAGGGATCTTATATAGATGAAGTTGGTAAAGTTCAACAGCTAGCTGAAGAAACAAAGGATATTACAAAAGTGGAAGAAAAGACAGAAATTAAAGATGACGATAAAATTTCAATTGAGAAAGAACATGTTGAACGTAAAGAAGATGGATCTAACATTAAGGATAATATAGACATTCCGGAAATTGAACAGCCAACACATGTGATATCTGATCAGGCAGATAAAATATGTGAATTAAAGCACGAAGAAAAAACTATTCATGATGATTATACAGTGCAAGATAAAAAAATGGACATTTCAGCTAATGTAGAAAATTTAGATGAAAAAATTGATACTATCAATATTTCACAAGATAAACAGGTATATAATCTATGTGTTTCGTTACAAATAGCACAAGTAGTTCGTAATAATATGTAAGAATTGCCTCTGTAAATTTAATCTTATTTTTAATTATACATTTTTATTTTTATTTGTGTGAAAGAACATAAAAATAGCTGAAAACTATTTTTTTAAAGCCAAAAGCAACATTAGATGCAGGAGAATCAAATCAAATGGAATGTAATGACAGAAAAAGAAAAAGATCCCCTAGCCCAGCAGAAGTCCGTCAACTATCTCCTATGCCACAGAAACCAGAGGATGAACCAGATCTTGACGAGTCAACTGTAATTTTATCATGGTGTAAGTTTTTAAATTAAATCTTGTGTATTTTTTGAGATTAATAATTCTTTTCTAATATATATGTGATATTGTAAATACTTTTTTATTCTCAGATGATTCAGATTTGAATTTAGTTATTAATAAAGATGGATTTCTCTCTGGTACACCTATGCATGATGGTGATCTCTGTGATATGTGGGCTGGTGCAAGAGCGTCTCATGGTGTTTCAAATGGAAAAGTCTATTATGAAGCCAGAATTGTACAACATTATCCTACTATCACAAAAGACAAGAAACAATCGCATATGCTTAGAATTGGTTGGTCAGTACCCTCTACATCCATGCAACTTGGCGAGGAAAAATTGAGTTATGCGTATACAAGTGCTGGAAAACAGGGTACTGACAAGAAGTTCACAGATTATGGTTCTCCATTCGGCAAGGATGACGTTGTCGGATGTTATCTTGATATGACACCTGAGAGCACCATAGAATTGTTTTACACGGTAAATGGTAAAAACGTTGGATCTGCATTTAGTATCTGCAAAGAGGAACTTGGTGATAGACCATTGTTTCCACACATTCTGAGTAAAAACTGCACGTTTGTCTGCAATTTTGGCCAAGAGGAGGCATGGTGCGAACAAATCCCAGGCTATATTTTAGTGGGTAATATCGAATCCAAGAACAGAATTGCGGGTCCACGTAGGCCAAATGGAAAAGCAGATTGTGAGGTGATAATGATGTGTGGTTTGCCCGCGGCGGGAAAAACTACCTGGGTAAGAAAGCACGCGGCCGACCATCCAGATAAACTATACAATATTTTAGCAGTCCATAAATTGGTTGAGAAGACTGGCGTACGTATCCATAAAATTATAAAAAATTATCAAGTTTCATAGTGTTTGTTCTGAATGCAATGTTTCCCTTCTATTCAGGACGTTGCTCTGTCAGATAAAGAGCAAAACATCTGTCAGCGAGAAATTATTATCGACAGATGCAATCGCGCACTCGATCAACTGATCAACGTAGCAAGTGGTAGAAGACGTAACTATATATTAGACCAGGTATGTGTGTGAAAGAACATAGGTATTTAAATAATTAAATTGTGAAATCTAAATATTGAAACAATCTTGTAATGTATATGCAGAAGAGCAACATATATTCTTCTGTACAAAGGCGTAAAATGCGAAATTTCTGCGGTTATCAGCGGAAAGCGATCGTTGTTATACCAGCAGATGAAGAGTACAATCAACGTTTGTCAATGCACAATACAATCGAAGGAAATTCTTTAGTGTCCAATCTTACGGAAATGAAAGGTACTCATTGTCATTATACTTGTAATACATATGATTGTAATTAAGAATAAATTATTCAAGTAATGATATGTGTAATTCGCGAATGTATATATAGCAAATTTCACTGCACCTTCGGTGGGAGAATTTTTCGATGTAGTGGAGTGGGCCGGTCTTGGCAAGGAAGATGCTAAGAAACTCATTGAGAAATATAACAAGGAAGGCAAAGACGCTGGATTCAGTCAACAACCACCGACAAAACAACCGCGTCTTGACAAGACTGAGAATATCAAAGAAACGCGTGATTCTCGAAACAGCCGAGACACTCGAGATCGAAGAAATAATTGTGAATATTTTGTTATTATTCATTATTCATTATTCGTTATACGTTGCATAATACTATATTGTATGCTTATGGATAAGATCAAGATAGAGGTCGCAATCCTTCTTGGCGTGGTTCTAATATGGGAGGTTGGAGAGGAGAGAGACCACAAAGAGGTGGTTACATGAGGCACACTGGTGGTTACGGACCTCCTGTTCCATGGAGACTACGAGGACGAGGCGGACCTGCAATGGCACGATCAGACAGAAGAATGGTTGGAGTTGATAGGAGATCAGGAAATGACAGAAATCGATCTGTTGCACCTAGGCAGGGTGGTTGGGGCTCTATGAGGTAACTTATTTTTTTAAATCTAAAATTTTGTAACTGAATGAGTGATCCAATAAATGATTTGTAATAAAAACATAATGTTATATGTGCTTATATTTCAGTGGGAATTATCAAGGGTCGCAACAGTCCAGTTGGGGTCAACAGGATAATTGGTCAAGTAGCCAAGCTACAGGCAATTGGAACCAACCAAGCTGGGGACAACAACAGTGGGGGGGTTGGAAAGGATATAGTCAAGGTACATACGGTCAGACGGGATACAATCAACATGGATACGGCAATGGTAATTGGAATAGCTGGAATCAACAGTATTACAACAACCAGTATTGGGGTCAACAACAACAGAGTGGGCAGACTACCGCAGCTAGCAGCCAGGCTGTAAGCAAACAATAATCCACCACCGTAAATGTTACAAGAACGGAAAATAAATGTAAGGTACAGATAATAGAACGCTACTTTTGTAAATCGAAAGTTTCAATTTTCAATTTAACCAATATGTTGCCAGAATCGTTTATTCATATAATTGCATATGAATTTTGCACACGCATACATTCGCAGGAGATTACAAGCGAAATGGTTGCAACGACTTCTACCAATACGGGCGCAGGATATAGTTACTCACAGGGATAACAGACTTTTGCGCGAGGACGAGCATGTCCGTACTAAGTACTGCGACAGCAACCATCATGCAACAGTCTCTCATTCACATAAGTAGAAGAAAGAATTTATACCACACACGTTATATACATCACGTATACGTATGTGTTTGACAAACGTTTGAATTTAATTTCAATGATATACATATAGAATGTGACATCGACATAACAGCGGATACAGGCAGCATTACGTTTTTTTTTTTAATTTTGACAATGATTCGCACGATTTTTTCATCTCGTGCGTAAGGACATTACAAAAATAAATTAGTAATCTGCATTGCAACAAGTACATGTGAGAAAATCAGTTTTAAAATATAATTGATATTAATAAATTTCGCGATTCTCTTACCGGAAACACAGGTCTAATAATGTAAGTGCATTAACGATAATGTAATATTTGCGAGAAAGAATATAACTTTTTATCGCATCTTTAAAAACTAAGAAAAAAAGGTAAGAGGAAGAGTACTACGTATGGGTACAAAAAAAAAACCACGCAAGTAGTATTAAAAGCCGAAAAGAAAAGATAGCAATCTCAAAAGCGCGTGTAAATATGTACAGATCTAAAGTAAAGAAATTATGCAGAAAAATATCTATTTATATATTGAATAGATGTAGCGAATTCGCTTGAATGTATCTGCACATTAAAAGCTGTGGTGTGCAAATTGATGTACAATTTGACATGTAATAATTGACATAATAATGTATGCATAAGCAATTAAATTCTAAACAAGATTTCTGAAACCCAAGCATAAATTGTTTAGATTATTTGATGTATTATTTATTGGTCATTTTATCGATCGTTTATGTTTTTACAGTTTCGACAGATTAGCATGCGACAAGCTTTAATCTGCACTAGTGAATTCGCTGATAGTGAAACTTTTAGCAGTGCCCTGTTAGAAAGAGAAAAACTATGCAAGAAAAAATATATTGTATATCGTTTATCCCTATTCTTATCTTTCTATACACCGAAAATGTATAAAAAAAAAAAAAAATATTGTGGCGCAAATAAATTATTCTTGGACACATATTTTATACATGTAGATTTTTCATTGTACAACACGACATGAATGGTGTTGCTATAATAATTAATTTGGTTTATTAAAGTTTGAAATATTTGTATCTTATACAAAATACTTTTCTCTAGTACGATCATTATTCACCTATATGAATATGATTGTGCTGATTGTCTACTTCTTGATTGACTATATTGTATTGAGAGAGAACGGCGTTTTTTGTTATATTTAATTGTGCACATTGCACTTATCTGTCTTCTACTATATTCGATATTTGATTCATAATGCGTTTGTTACCCTACGTACTTCCTCTGCTAGGACAATTGATTTCTTTATCACACCCTCACTCGAGCAAATAAAGAATGAACACCTCACGATGTCTATCTCAGCTGCACCGTATCAATGATATATTTTTATATGTATACATGATATATATATATATCTATATATATTTATACATATATCTGTACATCGATTTTGAGAGTATAATCACGAACCAGTCGCTCGTGTTTACATACAGATTCACAATTACTGAATACAAATATATTATGCGATTTAGTGTAATGACAAGTGTAACTTGCATCAAACGTCTGCAATCTATTAATTATGTCGTTTGGAAGAGCAAGTATATGAAAGAGATCTTACAAACAAGAAAAATAATCCTTTTCTTCTCTTCATTCAATTCTATTCATTCGTAGGAAAAATCCTTTTTTTTATATTCAGAGAATGATTGTTTCATTAGCTCGTTTTTTTCTCCGTACATATTGTACAGTGTGTGATGTTCCGAGCTAAAGTACTTCTGTGTGAAATCGAAAATAATTTAAGTAATGATTAAGTGTAGCGGTACGCAAAGTTATATACAATTAAGAAATATTAGGAGAGACGAGAGATAGAGGGAAGGGGGGGGGGTGAGCTATTTTTTAAGAAATAATCAGGAGCTCTATTTAACCTACACGTAGCATATGCTAGTACCTCTGTGTTACCATAAGTGAAGAATAAAAAGCCACGATATTGCGGGCTGCATCGTGTAATGACGATAATCACGCATAGTTTCTTTTCTATATGACAAAATAAAATTAATGCATAACCTGTAAACTTGATTGTTGACGCAAAAATGTACAAACATTAATTAAAAATAAAAGGGTTCTTCTATTTATTTTGGCTTTTTATCTGTATTTTTATATCTACAGATAATGTGCAACTTAAACTAAAAAAAAAAAGAAACAAAAACAAAAAAAACAAACTTATAACAAATATCTTGTGTGTAAATTTATATTAAAATTACTAAATTCGCAAGAGTGGTATTAAAAAGAAACAGATTGAGATAAGCAAAAACATGTATGACAGATTTGTGTAAGGAAACTTCATGTATATTTTTTGTTTATCAGAATACAATAGTCTGTACATGCACTACATGTTTGTAAGCTGTCGTCGCAACAAACGTTTTTTCCAAGGGATTTCTTTTGATTATATCTAAATGTATTATAATAGTGTTAATTATATGTATAAGCAAACTCAGGAGACAAGTTATTACACGACTACTGTTACGAATGATGAGTTGAGAAAAATGTCGCTAATGTATTGCATTAATATATGACAATTCAAACGACGGTTAATCATGATGTGCAGAAATAAAATCGCTTATAATATAAAATATAAAAAAATCGCTTTTTCACGAATAAAAGGATTTAATAAACGTAAGACGAAAGTTATTTTAGATTCGAAAAAATTTTTTTGCCGATTTTTAACATAAAAATATTATAATTCTTTTGTTCGATACATCACTATATTTCTGTCGGCCTCGTTAAATCTTGCTAATAATAAAAATGAATAAAGTTATACACAATAGAAAAATCCTTTGTTCGTATAATTATGAACAATATAATATTTCTTTTCATATATTACGATACGAAACGTTTAATAACATAATTTACTGTATTTTAATATATATAACATGATTTCAATAAAGGTATCTGATTGAAAATCGTTGTTACACATGCCGCTATTGTTAATGCCGCTAGTTGTTAATGTCATTATTAGTTGAAAATGCCATTAATTATAATGCCATTATAGTTGAAAACAGAATTGTCCATAAACATAAATGAATATTACTCTTACAAACAATATGTACATACAATATCTTAATGCACAAATATATATAGTTAGCAAAAACAATTCCAAATCGCTGAAAATATCTCACAAAGCATACATTCGTAATATGGTAATAAAATTGTATAAAGTCGTAATATATATTACATATATTAAAATAAATTGTGATACTCAATGATCTTTTTAATACCAATGTCGTTTTCGATATCAATATGATATCGAAAACAAATATAAGTTGCATTTTACACATTCCTTACGAATAAGAATCTTGTAAAAATAGTCGAGTAAAATGATGCAACTGTATGTCATGGAAAATGCATAGTGATGACATTCTGTTCAATATCCTTACGATTCATTTGATAAAATCAACGCAGAATTGAATTAGCATTATTTCAAAATTTTTTCAAAAATTGCTCACACATCGTGTATCCCTATGATACACTAACTTACATAGAAGGCCAGCTTCGAGTCTTTTTTTATTTTATTTTTGAATTACACAATATAATAAATATTCAGTTTATACTTGTTGTTGATACTCCGAATGTTGCAAAAAATTATTCTGACGAAATAAATATACTCTAGATCAATTTTAAAAGATCAATCTGTGTAGAACAATGCATTAATATTATTTCTTTTAATATTACTTTCGTCTTACGTTGCAATAAACGTAATAATAGAAGTTTCTATAAAAGCAAAAAGTTTCTATAATGTGCATAATAGTTTAATATACGAAAGAAAAGAGATTCATATGTATCAAACATATTTATCGTCATATGTATCTATCATACTGTGTAATGCAATAATAAATATGAAGTCCTGAGTACACATATGTACAATTTGGGAATCACTGCGACCTATCCGACCGCGTTCGACTATTCAATATATGTTAATAAATTAAATACATTAGTAAAGATTCAATCATAACGTCAAGAAAGTATATTACACATAATTCAAATATAATATATGAAAGATTATGAAAAATAGAATATTACTTTTGTGCAATAAAGCATTACGTGAATATACACACTTATATTCACATTCGCATATGATTCTTTCCACTCACGCTAACATGTTTAATCTTTTGACCCTACGAAACGTATAATTTGTACATTTATCTATGTATTCAACTATAAAAAAAAATGTACAAAACATTTTCTATACAAGTCCACAATTTGCAATTATATTAACACAGTAAACCAACTCATGGAAAAATCGATCACACTTAACTTTAAGGGTCGATAGAAGTGAGGCTAATCCCAATGATTGATTACTTGCTTCTTATTCACAGTACAAATACAGATATATCCGTACTCTATCACACACATATTTTGTTTCATAGTTGTGAAACTGTTTTTTGATCCACATTTTATGAAGCAAAAATGTTTTGTTTTAAAAACTAAATTACAAAATTCAGGTCTTCAGCAATGTAAAACTCGTACTTTATATTTGCGCTACTAAAGAATTATAATTTAACTTTTAAAACAAAATAAATAAGATTATCTGCATCCCAACTGCATTATAGTGATATCAGAACGTATTTTAATTTCGTCTTTTTACCAAAATATCGTTCTATAACAAGCTGTATAACAATTTGCTTGATTATACATATCTCAATTACATGATTTTCACAATTCAGCCGTAATTTGAATAGAAAAATTAATTTGTGATAAAAATCTCCAGTCTCTTCTGTCAACCCTTAACTTGGATTATTCTTTCATTCATCGTAATGAAATGAGTATAGTCTATTTAGTTTAAAGTACTTATTAATTGTTTGCAACATGACTCTTGACATTGTTATAAAAATCAACAGTATCTATATTTTATCAATTAAATGATTAAAAGTTAAATAAGAAAAGTACACGTTAAAGCTCCTGAACCAGTCACCACAGCTATATTGTAAATAAAGACAATTTGAATAAAATTGGAATGGGATGAGATCGCTTTAAAATAATTGTAAAAATGAATGAAAGCTATCCTTATTTTTTCCTGATCAATAAATAATCGCAAGTGATAAGAGGCGTAAAAGTGAAAATGGCTACACATAGGCATTGAATATAAAAGTACTTCATGTGTCTTTTATCATTTTTTACGATTATTTTTTAACTATCGAAGGAGAGGGATAAGAATAGCTTTTGGTTCATTTTTACAATTGTTTTAAAGCGATCTTGTCATTTTGTTTTATTCAAATTGCCTTTATTTACAAATGATACGCAATAAAAATTAACGCGCCATTTCTCATTTCTGACGTCACGATTCAATATAATACTGTAGTGACTATTCAGGAGCCTTAAGATCTAATCATTTATCATAAGATATCTATTAAAAAAAAAAATGTAAAAAAATATCGCTTGACAATTTTGTCTATGTTAAATATTATTTGGACTACTATATAGATGTATATAGATACAAATTACACCAATGGACGGGTTGTATGAAGAGGAAAAACTTTTCTTGTGCACCTTCTACGTTAATAGAGGGTGAGGAGAGGGAAGAGGAAAGGATAGATGTACAATTATCCCGATTCACGTAGCAGAATCATGTTTAGAACGCGATTGGAATCAACTAGTCTATTAATCTGACTAAAATTAAAATTAGCAGTGACTCTAAATTACACTATATTTATATATATATATATATGTATATATGTACACAATATGATATTATCGTTGTGATATTACCCACTATCACGGATTAAGTCCGCCCGGCCTTTTCCGGTTTCGCCTGTTCCTTTCTAAAAGAAATGACAGATCTAACGGATCTTTTTTATTTGGCATTCTCTGTAATAGATTCAGTAGAATGCGATTCAATTTTTTCCTCTGTTCCTCTAGCTGCAAATTAATTACAAAATAAATATGTTAAATAAAATAATCGTATATAAATAATGATCCTTTAATTCTTCGTAATAATTACTTGAGCGTACGATGTCGCAGGCGATGCAACTGTCAAGATCTCGCCCGACTTTCGCCTAGTCTTATTACATTTGTGTTCTTTGTTATGCGTCTTTGTATTATCATTAGATTCCAACTTTTGATTTCCATCCACTTCCTGATTGTTATTCTTTTTCTTGTCTTTAAACATCTTGATTCCATCGAGACTGTGAGGCTGAAGAGAACATTAAATATTACCATACTGAACATAATATGTATTATATTAATATTGAAATAATTTTGATAGAACTATAATCGCACTTACCAAATAGGTACGATAATGTTTTATACGCTGTGGAAAGGTTTCAAATGCGTAAGGTTTCGTGCATACTGTATGCCTAGTTCTAGCCACCTTTGTAAAAAGTCGTGCTGCGCGATCAACACGATATTCGCATACGTAAGTATGTTCAGGAGTAGAGCCGACAGGGCGCCCTTCATTCAAAAGCATATGAAAAAGTGAATTTTTGTTACAAAATGACGGAGTAATTACATATCTGCAGTGACAGGATCAAATAAAACGTTAATTTTTACATACCTTTACAGAAAGTATGAGGATCCAATACCCAACATCGTTCGGCTACGAGATCACAAGGTACAGCTTCGTATAATGGAGCGCAGACAACTTCGTTTACATAGAACTTTCGTGTTGGCTCGTGATATGTTTCGTGAGGTCTGAGATAATGATGTCCAAACACAAATCTGTCACCTCTATTAAATAAATGATATAATTTTTTATAGTTAAATTTTCAGTAGATATGCTATGCGTGATCTCACTGTTCTATATATATATATATATACATATATATATATATTTATATATATATATGTGTGTGTGTGTGGTGTGTG
>NW_017305179.1:2546850-2547421 GCF_001594115.1 Trachymyrmex septentrionalis
ATGTATATATATAAAGCACTTACTCGTGATTCTTCCATAGACGTTCGATTCTAAAAATGTCCATTTGCTCGTAATCGGGCTTCTGTATAGTTTTATATGTGTGTTTGTCAGGAGTATCCCTTAAAACGTATACTGTATCACCTTGTCGTAATTGTAGATCACCCCGCATCAATGTCACATAATGTTTCTTGTCTTCTTCCTCCTCCTCACCTTCTAATGGAATTTCTAAATCAACTTCACGAGGTTGACATCTTTCGCATAGATAAGATTCAACACTCGTATCTGCTTTAACACAGTCGCAATGTTGCCACACAAGACAGCGTTCACACTGGATCATCAAACCTTCATCTCTGTACAATTATCAATAAAGATAATATTGATAAATATATATATTGAAAAAAAAAGATAATTATATTTTACGATTTATGCACACTCACAAAAAAGAAAAAAAGAAATCACTTTATTGGTATACATATCTAGATTAATTCATGCAGGGCATCTATATATAATTTTATTCCGCTTTTCATTACAATTATATATATATATATATATATATATATATATATATATA
>NW_017305179.1:2547438-2551420 GCF_001594115.1 Trachymyrmex septentrionalis
ACAATCGATGTAAATAATTAATTTACCTATGTAATCCGCAAATGCATCTAATCACATCCTCTTCTCCAGCCGTGGATCCACGTGGTGGTAAAAAGCCTTGAGAAGGCGGAGAACCTGTTGCCTCCGTTATAGCATCCACAAAATCTGGTTTACTTCCCAAGTACAATTTTCGTAGTCTTGCTGCAGCAATGCCTATCTCAGATGTTCTGCCAAAGAATCTAACATTGTTATCAAAAAGTTTTATCATATCCTGATCAAAATGTTCCGCAGTCTTGTAATGACCTGTACCAATACACTGATCTATCGTAATCAGATCGATCGGTTCTACAATCTTCTCATAGTAATCGGATAATTTCCTTTTAGAAGGTAAAGTCATGAAAGGAATGCACAACAGCTGACCATTTTCATCATTCGCTGTTGTAACAATTGTGTACAAATTCTTTAATACCTGTAAACAAAATATTACACCAATGTTTTACAATTTACAGTAATAATAATTAAAATCTTCTTTATTAATATCATTTTTTATAATCAATAAAAGAGGCTATTCACTGACCGTAGCTAATTTTGCAGTCTTATGTACCTCCGGATCATCCTGCGCTTGTGCGAGTCTACGCGTTCGTACAGTACGCGCGTTGGTATTGGTCAGCGCAGTTAATTGAGAGAAAAATGCATCGGATTGCGCTTTAGAGTCTCCCGAACTTTTTTCCTTCGCCACAACCGTGTTACCGGATTTCGCTTTTCCGTTCTGTATTTGAACTTGTTGTACTGACGCAGATTTGAGTCGTCGAACCTTTTCCAGATTCCTCAATAAGAAACAATGATGCTCGCGCGCAAAGCATCGCTGTTGATAAGACATCGGTTTCAACTGCGGTGTATTATGCGTTAAAATTGGATCTCCTACTTTGCGAGACTTGCAGATGTTCTTGGAGTTGGCCGATTGCACTGCATTCGATTTACGAATGTTTTTCCGTGGCCTGCCTACAGATCTCCTTTCGATAGGCTCCATTTGCGAAGGTAGAGAGGGAACGCTTCGAGCTACTCTTTGACTCTTCCCACCTGCAGTGTAAATTTAGAACTGAAATATCTAACATACACCACGAAAACAATTCACTCTTTCTATTAATTTACCTATAACACCTCTACAGGCGTTACTACCACATCTACATTGCTGCCCTTCCGATGGATTAAAAAGTGCGAAGTTGTAATCGTATGTTAATTCTTCTCCTGGTTTAATATCTCTCGATGCGAATAGTGCCATACGTGGTAGACCGAGAACACTCCATTTCTGCATCTCGCAATTGGGCTCGCACGAATGATTCACGAACCTTCCGTCACCTCCCATGCGATGGCCATCGATTACTAGCCCACCGTCCAGGTGCAAACAGTAGTGATGCGTATCGTTGGCATATCTACATGTTATACATTTACATGTACTTATTTTTTGTAAATGATCATGATAAGAATGAAACAAATTGATTTGATACTTAATATAGACAAAACGAATTATACCTGGTTGCCATCCTCGACTTAAATTCTCTCTCTGACACGACCTCTCCCACGTACTCGAGAATAAAGTCCCCGGATTTGATAGCTTGTTGCGTCCTTACTCCCCATCCTTTATCCTCCGTCATGAATCTCTGTAGTCCTGGTGACCATTCGTGTTTTTGAATCTTTTGATTCTCGCACTTGTCACCACAAGGACACAACTGTGGCGAGCACTCACTGAATACCATGCGATTAATACAATCGTCTCCGCAGCCGCTTTCTTGTTTACATTCACAAGCTTGCGCCTCGTAGAGAGTAGTTGGTTTAACGTCATAATAAATGTTTGTTCGAATTTTTCTGCAAAAAAGATGCAAAGTCATTCGCACACACTTTATTAAATTTAATATTTATATATGTATATGTAATTTTAATTCATAATATTATATAGATACATGCTTGAGAAGTACATAAAAATTTGTAATATATAAAATTTGTGTAATAATGGTTTAATTAAAATTACATAAAAAGAACATTCAATTTACTTATAATTCCACGATGGCACCAAATCTCGACCAGATAATCTCGATTGAGCGTGCAGCCACAATAAATCGTATTGTAGTTGAAATGGCGTCTTCCTTTGTCGCAAGAGTTTTCCAGTCGGTATAATATTTGGTAATTGCTCTGAAGGATGTTCATCTGAATTGGCGCAAACAATAAGTTTTCGTTTGGCATCAACATTGGTGAGTTTTTTAGATTCAAGATTCTTCTTATACTCTGAAAATATGTTGCTGGCCTGTAAATATAGCTTCTTCCACTTTTGCTGTTTTTTCCGGTTACGAACAGGACCTGCGGATTTCCTGCTAATCTCTTGATCCTCACTGGCCACATCGCTACTGGGCGGTGCCTCGCTCTCTGTGTCGTAGCCCGCGCTCCGTAATCTCTTTGTGCTTCTTCCGTACAAATTGGAAGGACTGGTCGAGCCTCTTCTTCTTTTGTGATTATTGTTAAAACAACCAGATAATTCCATTTTGACATTTGCTACTTGAGCGTTCGCGCGTTCCAGTTTCCGCAAGTTCTCCTCGTTTAACTCCGCGATACGTTGGTTCTGATTGTAACGTTCGAGGGTTTCCTCCAGCGGTGCATTTTCATCGTAGATTCGATAGTCCGGTACCTTCTCGTATTTTACCGGACTCGGATATTGCTTCTCGGACAGTACGCTGCTGTCGGATTCCACGAGATCTTTACGAACTCGCAATTGACCGGGACAGGACTCGATTACTTCATCCGAACCACTTCGGCTGAATGTCTTTTGCACCGTGCTAGAGTTTTCCAAATTCTTCACGTCATCCTTAGCTTGCCCTGTACCGTTGCTATTCTCTATAACATTCTGAGCTTTACTCTCCGTCAAAGACGCCTTATTATCCTCCGTATGTTCGACTATATCCTGATCCTTACATACTCCGTTAGCGTTAACTGTTGACTTGGTAGAATCCACTCTGGTAGAATCTACAAGCTGCTTCTTCTTCTTTTTCTTCAGAGTAGGAAAGCCCGTGCGATTGATGGCTTTTCGTCTTCGTATCTTTTTCTTTGTGAGTATCATTGCCGCGGTATTATTCGCAAGATTTGGCACGTTCAAATTACCGACCTGAGCTATTTTGCTATCGGGTACAGATTCACCATCCTCGAACATCTCAGATACGTGCGTCTCCAAGTCGACCTTTATGTTCTTTTCTATACGAACATGTTCAATATCTATTTTGTCGTTTGATTGCGTTTTATCGGTCTTGGTTGACTTTTCCGACATGACTGTCTTTTCCGATTTACCAGATTTCTCTGCGCCGATCTTGGAACTCTTATCTGCGGATTTGTCCTTGTCGAGAAGACTGTGACTTTCTGCTGATAATTTCGTGACAGTGACACGAAGATCCTTTACAATCTTTTTCTTTCGTCGTGGTTGAATCTCTATCTGGCTGATGGGTTTATCTTCATCGCTACCATGTTTCTCGGATGTCGTGTTTTCAGTATCTCTTGGTCTTTTTTTCGGCGTCACCGGCATAGCCTCTTCGTCGTGAATGGAGAATGTCGAGCTGCCGCCACCGTATCTCGTAATAGTAGCTTCGATCGCTTCCTCTATGTGACTTTCCGTGGAATTGGACTCGTTCGCATTCGCATCCGTACAGCTCGCATTCGAGCTTTGCGAACTGTGCGGACTCGACACGTGATAGTGGCGTTTCTTCAACGGTAACCGCTGCTCGTTCGGATTGGAACTCGTGCTAGTGTTTGCACTGCTCTTAGAGTCGGCGCTCGTCAATATCTTTTCTTTTTTCAAGCGTCGCTTCAGTTTTTGATCGTCATTTGCACTAATATCGCCGCCTTTTCTCTTCTTCGTAAGTTTCTTCACGCGGAAGATTTGCGGTAACTCGGAATGATTGACAACGCTGTTACCGTTGTTGTTGTTGTTGTTGTTCTTGCCCAGACTGCACAACTTTGTAAA
>NW_017305179.1:2551520-2553239 GCF_001594115.1 Trachymyrmex septentrionalis
GCCGTTGTTGTTGTTGTTGTTGTTGTTCTTGCCCAGACTGCACAACTTTGTAAATTCCTCAATTAATTTCTCCAGCTCCTGAATGATACACGGATCGATGCGTATGGGAGTTTTCGGTGGTGCGAGCAGTCTCCGACGATGTTTGTGATGATGATGCTTGTGACAGTAATTGTGCTGTATTGGCTGCATCGGTTTGTGGTACTTGTTGGAAGCTCGCTCCACATTTTCTGCCTTTAACACGTTGCCAACTGGCAACGATATTAACGTCTGCACACCTACGCCATTAGTTTTAAAGCCCGCCGCAGTAGTTTTTTTGTTGCACTTGTTCTCCTTCAGAACACGTCTAGTGGTAGGAGGCGCGGAGACCTTTTTCGCTAGCTTTCTGGATACGACGGTGGTTGCGTTATTCCTATTCTCCTTCGAACCTGTTCTTTTACTAGTGCTTAGCATCTTTTGATCGTTGGTGGGCTGATGTTCGCAGGACATTTGCTTCTGTCGTGTCAACGGGGTCTTATTAGGCGCGCATGTTTTATCTTGCCTGACCTTCCGACAGGTTCTACTGTCACACTGTAGCGCGAGTTTGTTCGCGGTTGATCTACTTAGGCACTTTACTCGCATCGGGGAACTTGTTCCTGCGGTCTTTTTGACAACAGTCTTCTCCTGCGAAGATTTCATCGTATTTCCGTAACGTTTCTTTTGATACGCTGTCATTTTACCTTTTATTCTTTTACTCGCAGGAGATGCATCCTCTTTCACTTCCCTCGATGCAACGGACTTTGCATTACCACGTTTCCTAACCAACACTGTGTTTTCCTTAGCGCTCTTCATAGATGATTCTTTTACAGTTGCCTTTTTCTCTGTTAATCGAGAATCAAGATTCTTTAGAGATTCAGGACTTTTTAAAGGTTCGTTTTTTTCTTTTTCTGCCTTCTCAATCTTTTGGATCTTCTCGACAATTTCCGGCTTTAAACGCGGCCTGCCTGGTCCGCGTGGCTGAGTAGACACTGTTTTCGCTGGTCTGCCGGGTTTTCTTTTCGGAGGATACAGAACCCGATCGACATTTACCGCTGGTTTAGTAGAAATAGGCGGTTGGGTTGGAGATTGGGTCGGCGCTGGAGGACTGACAGGACTGATCGCCAAGTGTAATGGACTATTGTCCACGGACTGAATGCCAGAATCGGGCGACACATTTGATACGCATGGATACTCGTTGTCGTTGTTCAACTTTTTGGCGCATTTGCTACGCCTTTTTCGTGGTTCCGACAACATAGCAGTCTTTTCGACAAATTGCTGCAACAAAGTGGAACTGTACACAGGTACGGGATTCTGATCGCCGTTTTCGCTCGTGTCCGAATCTGCGCCGAGTGACATACGCTCGATCGCTTTTGACACCAGCCGACCGCTCTCCGAATCCTCAAATCCGTCGAATGGTGCGTCCTCTTGTACTTGCGAGGGTAAAACAGTTGCTAAATCTTCCTGATTGATTTCTTGCAGCGGCGCATGATGATGTTGATGCTGCTGGGACTGTTGTTGCTGTACTTTTTGTGATGCCGCATGGCCCACAACAGACGAATCTGAATCTTCGCTACTGCATTCTGAGGACTATCATTTGATATGATCATTTATTGTGCAAGAAATGATAATACATGTTTCGATATATGTGTATCATGTATATATATATATATATATATATATATATATATATATATATATATATAT
>NW_017305179.1:2553339-2560903 GCF_001594115.1 Trachymyrmex septentrionalis
TCAAAATAAAAATAAAAATCAATTTTTCACATATTAAAATTTCACTAAATATTTAATTCTCATCTTCAAATTTCAAATTCTTAGTAATTACATGTTATATATTTTTCAACTATTTATCAAAATTACCTTATTTCCATGATTATTGGTCTTGAGTTTTTTGGAAACAGTCTTTTTACTTTTGTCACATTTAATTTTTTCAGAGTCTTCCTTCTTTGGACCTTTCATGGTGATTTTCAATTTCAATGCTCCCTGAAACGCACGGCAAGTTACCTTTTTACAAAAGTCGCAGTGACAGAACGCAAAAAGAAATAACGAATTTGGAATGTAACATTGTCTTTCACGTCATACCGGCTCAAAATTGGTTTCTTGAATGGAAAACGTTTGTTCACTATGTTCAGACGAACAGTCTGAATTAGATCCACTTTCCTCTTCTTCGTCGCCGCTACTTTCGTCGTCTGATTCTGAATTAGAATCCGAATAGGAGCAACTACCTTCGCTTCCACCAGAGCTTTCGTCGTCGGAATCGGAGTCTTCTTCGGAATCGACCGAATCTGTTCCTATAATAAAAAAAAAAAAAAAAAAACAATTATTTATTTCGAGGGACATTTAAATTATTGGCAAGAAATTTATGGATGGCAATTTTGCAGATACCATTAGGTTCAGTAGCAGGATCCCAACTACCGCCGCCTTTTATAGCATCCATGTCAACGGTTGAAGGAAGCTCTTTCTCTTGCTCCCCATCGTTTTCTTCCCAATTCCAATCCTGCAATTCTAGATCGGAAGGATGGTGAATAACGGCGTTCCATCCTGCATCACCAGACATTTTTCAGCTTATCTGACATCCAGCTGAATCGAATAGAATACCATTCCTTATGCTTTTGTGCACTCATCAAGCCTCTTTGCAATAACAAAAAGCATATCTTCGAATCTTGATCGATAAAGTATTCACTAGCAAATAATAGTCGAATGCGTTGTTTTTGTCATAGCGTACAAGTTTTATACAGTGATTAAAAATGCTTTCTTGTAAAGGTGCGACTCTGAAAAGAATAGAACAGCATCATCAGTCGATATATATATATATATATATATATATATAAATATATATAAATAATATTAATGTATATATCAGAGATTGTTTATATGCTAAAAAATATGCTGGAGAACTGTGATAAAAAAAATTGTCAGAAATAATTTATCGCCGAAATTATCGTTTAAAAACAAATGTCATCACTCTTGTGCGTTTCAAACTTTATAACAAGCACATCTCAAACGCGAATCTCAGTTTGTTCTGAAACGCGCAATTTTGCAACTCGATTGTAAATTGAAACGAAACGTAATTCCGACAAGTAGCCAGGAACGGTGAAATGGTCCAGCGTGGCGTCACAGGAACATTTCGTGGCCATCTCTAATGACGCGTCACACGTAAACAAGGGACACGTAACTGACGCACGCTCGCCCGCGTAAAGCTCGAATCGGAGAATTCGGAAATCGGAGCGGAGCGCGGCGCGGCGCGGCGCGATGTCGGTTTCGGACTTTCGCTTTCCGACTTCCGAAACGCACAATCGCTCATCGATCGCTCCTAATCGAATCGTCCGCGATCTCAATGCCGGTTACCCGCAGTTACCTGATCGGTGGATAGCATCGACATCGCCCCACGATCGGCGACGCGACGACAGCTGTTTCTTGTAGCTGCTTGTAGCGCTGTAGCAGGACTGTGTTGCGCCAGGTGTGCGTCTCACCACTCTCTCACCACATCGCACCACACCAGACCACTCAGGATTTGGCGCGAAACGTCACCGCGTTAGCGAGACACGGGACGGCTCATCACAGTCGTGCGGGCGTTCGGCTGGAATCACCCGGGATAATGCGGGATGCGGGAAAAGGACTCGTCGACGGGCGAGTCCGGTGCGAGCCGTGTCGGCGAGGTCCCTACCAGCGAGATCGCTTCCAATACAATTGGAAAGTCCGATGTTTACGTCGCCGACAGCGCGCGATCACAAAATGGCCGAATGTTCCTCGCCGACGTCCTACGGTCCTAGGCTCCCTGCCGCCTGTGCCGTCTGCCGCCGATCACGTCTGTCAGAGTCGAGGGGAGAAAGCCGCCGTATCAGCCGTATATACACGACGATACTCGCCTCGACTACACACTGCCCGATCTTGCCGCGATGCGATCGCAGATTTCCCCGATACTTTCACGCTAGATAGACCCGCTGAAACTCGCGTGAGGGGGCTCGTTTATCAAGAGACACGCGTCAAGATTCGCGCATCGCTTTACGTCGCGACACTACTCGATAGTTGATACTGGCTTGATTTGATACTGGGTACGAGCTACGAGTGCTTCGCACTCGCTCGGCCACGCGACGCCGTCACCGCCAGGCGACGAGGCGGCGAACCACGTGGCATCGCGTGCTCGCGATGTCGATGATATCGCGCAATATCTCGAGAATTGCGTAATGTCGGTAACGCGGGAATGGGGTTCTTATGTTCTTAATCTGCATTAGTCATTATCTATATATTCTATGACTGACATGGCTTCGTTCCGTTTCGTTATTCGCTGCGAGTACCGAAGATCTGTAGATATATATGTATCGTCAACTAAGTCCTTTTTTCGCCGGTACTGATAGCCAAAGAAGGGTGAAGAAAAGAAGCAATTTAAATTTGAAAGAGCTAGATTTAAAGGGATTTTGGAGCGGAGATTTAAATGGATCTCCGTCGCGCCCTCTGCCGACGGATGTCGGAAATGTTTCTTACCAAACTTTCTCGCGTCACTCGATCGATCTCCGTGCGCGTCACCGGCGTCGCCACTGTCGCCACTGGCGCCACTGGCAGTAGTTGGCGTTGTTGGCACTTCATGGCACTCGCACCTCGCACCTCGCACTGCACCCGTCGCAGCGCAGCACAGTGTTGAGCGTATGCGTGTGTATATACGTGCGCGCGCGTGTGTGTTTGTGTAGGTGGGTGGTAGGGAGTCGGAATTCGGAGTTCGGAGTCGTCGGCAATGACGGCAATATGGCCGGCCAGATGTGCAGCGGCAGGGTGTCACGGTGGTGTTAGTGCCGCGCGTTAAGACTCATTCTCGTTATTTATATATGTCGAACTACCGCAAATCTTGTCCGAATCTCGCGTGTTTTCATGGGCTCGGTGATATATTGTGTAGAAGCAGGAATACGGCTTGCATGAAGGCATAGCATACGCTCACCGGTCAAGCAAACATGAAGTGAGTAATGCATATACATGAACGCGATCGCGCGAGAAGAAAGAGAGAGAGAGAGAGAGAGAACGTGATGGACCGAGCGATCGGAGCATTACCGAGCACTACTCTTCCTTGAGCCGTACTTTTTTCTTTTTGCTACTTGTCCCACGTCGTGTGATTCGGTCGCGCCTTCCGAGTTAGACGCCAAGACACGTAAGAACGGTACGCCGAGCCGAGCCGAGCCGAGCCGCGTCGAGCAGCGTTGCACCCGATGACGGTCGGAATATCGGCCGATCCTCATTTCGAATGCCTCCGAGCCTCCGACGTCTACGTCAATGTTTTCTTCGCTCGCACGGCTGTTCAATTCGCAAACGTGCAATGTATCCATATTCGGACAAAGAGGATATCGATCACGCGTCGGAGGATTCGAAGGGCGGGCGCGGACTGTTCCTTTAATTCGCGACCGTTTTTTAAATCCCTACTCGACCTCGGAAGGGAACAGTTGCCCGTCTTGGACGGAGGATGACGAACGATGACGAAGGGCACGGGACCGTAACGATTTTTGACAGCGTCCAACGATGGCAACGATGGGGCGAGTCGCACGCACGCACGCACGCACGCACGACGAGGAGAACGCTTCCCTTCGCTCTCTCTCTCTCTCTCTCTCTCGTTCGCTCGCTCGCGCGCATACTTGCATTTGCTTTCACGAGCGCAGAACGCTTCGTAGAGCCGCGAGCCTTGCCTTTCAAAAACAGCGACGTTCCTCGCCATCCGTCGTCTTCCTTTTTTCCTCTGCCTTCCCTTGCGCGCCTATGGGCGCGTGCAGTTGCCCGGCGCGTCTTACCATTCTTACCATTCTTACGTGCATCTGCCGATCGTCTTTCGAGGCACCTGCAGGCTGCACTCCGAGTCATCTAAATTTCTTACCACGAACCTCGCCTCCCATTTCCACGAATATCGCTCACTTTTTGTTGGCGTGCTGCGACGGTAAACAGTTTCATGTTTCGAAGAATCTAATTGTGATTACGTTTCGTTTCAAACTTGTCGATCATCCTACTGTCAATTTCTTTCTTTCCTATCCAATTGTTAGAGTCGTCAGAGATAAATCTTATTCCTAGATGAAAATAAACAATATATATACTTTTTTACAAGTCTACCGTGTATAGAATAATTTCGGCTGTTTTCCTCCATTTGCCAATTAGCCGACAGATTGTGTCACGACATTCTGTCTTTCTTGGAATTCAATGAGTAACAGAACGTGTCGATATGTCAACGTCAAATAGAAAGCGTTCGAAACTATACTCGTATATAATATCGGAGTGCTTGTAAAAAAATTTCGTCATCTAACACAATAAGATTTATCCGATTCTCCATATTCTAAGCACTTCGTTTGTTTTGCAGAGACAGAATTTGCCGGGAAGCTACGTTTGAAGGTCTCTTGCGTCTGCAAAAATATATCTATAAAGCGTGTTTCGCTTTAATTTCGCTCGCTCATGTAACAGTGTATCAGATTGCGTCGATGTGTACCGTTGCCGGCTGTCGCGAAGCAGTGACGCTTGAAAAAAATGCAAAGGTTGAAGATATCGCGGTGACTCGTAGCGTATGACTGAAGCGATTTGGATTTCCGTGGAAAAATCTCTAATGACAAAGCGAAAATGTGTATAATTTATATACTTTTCTAAATAATATTACCACTTACTTTTAACTCGTCCACACACGAAATGAGAGTCGCTTGTTAAAAGTTAATATGTTAATAAGAAAGCAGTCGAAATTGTCCCCCTTAGATTTTAATTAGCACTTTGCACACGTGTTGTGGATTAGAACAGTTTCAAACAGTCGGTTTCAAATAAATATTTACACACACACACGTATATAACGCGATAGATAGATAGATTGGATTGCGTCCAACACATTTAATGCTTCGATTAACAAACGGTTGATATTATCTAATATTTAATAACGAATGAATTGACATAGCGCAGATTTTGCTACCTTGCCTATTGTGCCGTGACTAGCGTGAATTCATTAATTACACCGCGGCGTGCTCAGCCAGCGTTACATGCCATAACTGAACCCGGCAAACAATTCTTGCATCTTCTTTTTGAAAAAAATAACGCCAACAGATGCGATTAGAAAGTTTGTCCAATGATATTAGTATCTATATACCGGGTGTCGGTTAAGTAAGGTCGGAGGGGTGTAGAATTGGTCAAGGGGAACAAAAAAGTCTTATACCATTTTGTAATTTTCGCAATAGTTAACAAGATATTAATTACTAAAAATGGCCGAATATTGGTCTTCTATAACTTCTTTCTCAAATACTATCAATTAAAAGAAAAAGAAAAAAAAAACTATAAAAGATAAAAATTGTTTATCTTCTTCTCATAGGACTCTAAGAATTTTTTCAGAATTTGTTATCAACTTTTTAGTACTGCATTTTCTCCCTTTTATTATCATGAGAAAATACGGTGGTAAAAAATTCTGAAAAAATTCTCGGAACTTTATGAGAAGAAAATAAACAATTTTTGTCTCTTACAGTTTTTCTGTAAAGTTGATAGTATTTGAGACAAAAATGATTAAAGATCAATATTTGCCCATTTAGTAATTAATATCTTGTTTAGTAAATAATATCTTGTTAACTATTGCGAAAATTGCAAAATAGTATAAAACTTTTTTGTTCCCTTTGACTCATTCTACGTCCCCAATGCGGCTCCGATCTTAATTAATAGACACCCTGTATAATTATAATACTATATAATCGTACAGTATAAAAATAAAAGATATATCTATCCCATATATCTGAAAACAAGATTTTTTTATCGTTTTTATTTAGGTACAAATGTACAAAGGTAGATGTACAGTGTAACTCGTTAGACAATGTTAACAACGATACTTGTAAAAATTTGCACGGAATTCTAATACTAAATTCTAATTTTCGCAACATGCTCCGGTATAGTAGACAGGAAAGATATACGTATGAATATCGAGCGCTTTTCGGCAAACACACGATGACTTCATCCCGATAATTCTTTTCTTCCGATACATGAAATGTCCTCAATTTCTTTCATTTAAAAAAAAAAAAAGAAAAGAAAATTTTGATTTTTTTTTATTTTCTAAAAAAGTGGATTAGTTTATCGAATTTTTCAAACTTTTCAAACTTTTCTTTCACATTTTAATTTTTAGTATAAAAGATTAATGCTTGTGTTTCCATCAATGTAGATTAATTTTAATCTCGATTCTCTCTTAAGTTACTCTTTAGTTTTTTTTTTTAATTTTTAGAACTAGAAAGATGAAGAATGAGTTGTGTGTGTGTGTGTGTGTGTGTGTGTGAACTGAGATTAAAGTTAATTAGTAGTAACAGTGAGTACATATATCCTACTTCAATTGTCGCATCTCCAATGTCATGTTTCCAAGTAATTACGTATGTATTATCCTTTTTAGGTATTTTTTGTATACTCATCGAGATTACAATCTCGGGGGTTTCTCTTTGGTCACCGAGTATCGAGCGTGTGAGACGAAAAGTCAGCGCGGCGAAGGCCGCGAGTGACTTCCGCTCAATTCCACGTCGTTCTATCCTGCTTTCGCAGAGGCGGTTAAAGGAGGAGGTAACCGAGCCTCCTTCACGACCTCATCTTCGTTCGTTCGCGTTTCGATCTTCCTGCGATCGATACACGTATAAAGATGTATATAAATGCATGGGCCTTTCATGATAATTTTAAGCGATTTTTCCGTTGTCGAGCAGATTTAATGACCACACCTGGAGGATCCATGCGGGCGTTTGCTCAAGTAACAAGTTGCGTTCCTACATTCACATCATGTCTTTGGAGGTGCGAGTGTACGAAGGTTCTCTTTACAACGATTATTGCAACTGGGCCACGTTTTCCAAATTGTACAAAAGCAACGTGATATTTTCTGCACGAATAAAATGTCTTCTTTTTTTTTTTCCGTGAAATTATTTGAACTCAAATAGCATCGTCAAAGTTAACAATTTCGTATAATCAATATTATTTTATTCATCAATGTCAGCTTCATATTTCCGATTCTATGCATGACCAGTTGGTACAATTTTAGTATTGTCAAGACGTTTAATCATATAAAATTACCACGATGACTTTTCATTAAATTTTAACGTTAAGACGAGCTCGATCCCAGATGGTTGTGACTCATTATCACCAGATATGATCGGTTGACGATAGGACACCCTATATATATACCTGCCGGAAATGTTACGTTTTGTGCATTAGCGAGTACGATGATCCGGAGCGTTTTCAACGTGTGTTGATGGGCAGTACATAATACATATACATATATATAAGAATCGCTTTGTTGAGCAACATACTTAACTAACACCCTGTATATATATATATATATATA
>NW_017305179.1:2561152-2561671 GCF_001594115.1 Trachymyrmex septentrionalis
GAAATAAAAAAATTTAAACGTGTAGTAATAATCTGTTTGTTTGAAAGAAATACAGCTTGAACTAGTCAAAAATAGAAAAACAAAAACAGGTTCTTCAGTTCTTCTGATGAAATAAAACAATTAGATGAATTGTTGAAAATGTCCACCTTGCGCCATAATACATCCATCGAGCCTACTTCTCAAAGATTGATGTACACGCTCAAAGATATCAGGTGTGTTACGTATTGCCTCGCATAAAGCAACTATTCGATTCCTCAAATCATTCTCATTCTCAATTGGGATGGTATAAACCAATGATTTCAGATGCCCCCAAAGGAAATAATCCAAAGGATTTAAGTCTGGTGATCTAGGAGACTTTGACTTTGACTTTGATGTTTTGTTTACGGTTGTGCGAATGGTAAGTCACGTGAAGCAAGGCATATTTATGCAGGAAGATATCTCCAATGCAATTTACGTTTCGTCAAACATTTGCGAACATTCACCTGTATTTCAGAAACTAAGCTGTTTGGGACACATGCT
>NW_017305179.1:2561771-2562445 GCF_001594115.1 Trachymyrmex septentrionalis
CTATATATACACGACCGAGCACCACATCTCTTCTACTGAGGAGAGAACAAACCGTCATATAGTATCCCACTGTCATTTGCTAAACCGTGGGTAAAGCCGCGTAATGGCTTTCAATTTCACCTTCTATAACCGAGCTTAATTAATTTTAATGCTGCGATAGGATGCAGATTGCTCGAGTAACCCACTTTTACCCTCGCTTAACCAGCTTGGATTTGAAGGGAGCTAGCTTTGATTTATTCGCGTGTATTGCAAAAGTCACGATATTATGTACTGATATAAGATATCATTTGAGAGCTAAACAAGAACAATCAATTTCAACGCACAATAAATTAATAAAGACAAAACGAAAACGTTGAGAATAATTTCAAGTTACATTCACTTCCACATGGATTTTGTTAGTTGCACTTATTTACAGGATGTGTTTGCAACATGATGAGATGACTTGGTACATATCACCCTACATATAAATACATGTGTATGTATAACTCGAAGGTTGCACGTTCCTTTGTTAAATTTCCATTGTCGCGCCCATTGTGTTACACCTTGCGCCGACTGGGAAAGATTTTTCCATGGCCACTTTCTTACTTGTACTCTTGCTTACATACAGAAAGAGAGAGAGAGAGAGAGAGAGAGAGAGAGAGAGAGAGAGAGAGAGAGAGAGAGAGAGAGAGAGA
>NW_017305179.1:2562545-2566079 GCF_001594115.1 Trachymyrmex septentrionalis
TTCTTTACATACGTTCTTTATGCGTATGATGTTACTTACGATGTCATTGTGCAAACAATTGTAACTCGTTTGATTCAATTTCGATTTTATTCTTTGAATATGTAACTAATAAAAGTATATACTTTTTCGAAATGTTTGTTTCCACCAAAGCTTTACACGGCTTACAGGTTCTCCCTTGGCGGATTCATCTTTTGTATCACGTGGATACTTCCACTCGTCGTTCGATCCTTTTATATCTTCATTCATCTAACATTCTCGGGAAATTTGATGAAATTATCTTTACTTATTTATAACAAAGTGATTGACCAGCATCGCAACTTCGATCTCAAAATCGTCTGCGTTGAATCATCGATATGTTGAATTGTGAAAAATTCTGTAAGATCTTAAAATCTGTTGGACAAAGCTCTGTGTATAGTATTAAGTATTTGTTTCGTCGTTGAAATCGAAAGAAATTGCATTCCGGATTATTATATGAAACGGTTCAGACGTTAGGATTCTGAAGTTAGGGCTCGTGTTATATGTACGAGAGGAAGAGGAGACTACTCGAGTGTCGAGGCTTGACTTACCTATCCAATTAATGTTGACGCATGATTATACCTACCTGCCATATGCTACTTTCGGTGATCGTATTCGTTTCATTAAGGTGAAGCCATATACGCTTCTTCGGGGCGTTAAAATTACCGTCTTATTCCAAACAATTAAATTATAAGCTACTTTAACCTTCCCAGTTTCTGTCAACGCATGAGTACCTATATCGAATTTTTTTAACGGTAAAAATTTTTATATTTTTGCGTAAACTTTGTTACGACGTATAAAAAAAAAAAAAAGGGATCTACTCTTCGAATAATAAAGAACAATTTTCTGCAAACTTTATTTCGTTTTCACTTTTACATTTTTTACGGAAACCTTACGTGAAACACGGTAGTGAACAGGTGAAAAATTATTCATTAACAGAACGGTTATATAAACAAAAAAACTCTCACCGTGTACAAGATAATAAATGTGTCTTACAATGTAGAATGCCAGACGTCTTAGAAATATTTGACAGAGGTCGAATTTTAATGGCTTATTTTGCAATAAAATATTTTACGATTAAATGATTATCTACGATATCTTACGACATTAGAATTCCTTGGTAAAAAAAAAAGTTGAGAATGATAGAGAACGATAGAAAAATCCTATCCGTTTTGAATATCGAATCTGCTTGGTGAATTCACTGATTTGAATTAGAATCTTATAGGAACCTTGTACATGCATTTTATAGAACCCGATAAAATATGATAGGATTCATATCTCCGATCAATTGTGATGGCTCGTCGAGATCGATAGAAAATAATATAAACTTATAGGAAACGATACAAATTGAGAGAAATCTCCTTCTCTATCAACTTTTTTTTTACCTGCAGGATTTAAAGGCGTAAAATAATTTATAGAGACATACTGAAAGAGAGCCTGTATCAATTTCCCCGTTATCGAGTCTGACGTGTCGCTCGACATCGGGCTTGATAAACCAAGTGTCGCTGAATGCGTCGGTGCTCGACGAGTTCCGTTTAAACGTTTTCTTTCGATAAGAGATAGATACGAATCGGTCGCGGAAATCTCCGCCGAGCCGAGAATTAATAGAGTCGTCACGATTGGATTCGTCATTGTCCGCGCGGTGTCAGACTCGATATAAACTAACCAGCATGGGCAGCATGAAAGCGAAACGCTAATGCGCGCTCGCTTTTGCGACGTAGAAAATAAATTCGATATCCAATGTCGTATGTGTACCGTCATTTCAACAATCGCCACTGCTTCCTCTCTCGCGCCAGAGTACTTTTGTTCCCCTTATACTACAATAACTACGATACAATGCAACGAGATAATAAAAACGCGACAAAAACCGCGGCGACGTAGATTACCATTAAACTTTCGTAACATTTCTCTCAAATTAAATTTAAAACGCGAATAAAAATAAGATTTGCTAAAATTTCAATAAGGTTTAAGATTTGTTTTTTTTTTTTTTTTTTTTTTTTTTTTTTAATCAGGCTGAAAGTTCGAACAGTTCTAGGGAAAAAAAAAATTTACGTTCTTATCTTCCTCCTACACGTTGAACATGGCAGTCGTGAACAACACTCACGATGCCTTTCGTTCTTTGCGATTTGTTCGTTCGTTTCGAGAATCCAAACCGCGCATACTTTTTCTGGGGGTGAAAACTTAACGAGATACAATCATACATTCCTACACGGAACAGTAACGATTATTTCATTCGGCGTTCGATGAAAGGTTAACGCTTCCCTCTGAGCATTTTACATACTGCGAAAATAAAGCGCATTTTTTCGCATTCGTATGCAACGGACAAGCTTCGTTTTGCTATAGACTGCAGTGTAGGCTTATACGCGATTGAGATTTACTGTTGTTTTACACAATATGCGAAAAGCAGCTAAGGCATTTGTTCCACTTTTACGTAATATATAGTGCTCTCAGTCTGATGGTTGCTATATCGGTCGCCAGAGAGAAAGAATCTTTCTCGACGTTACTTACTTCCGACTACTGATATACAATGCCGTTCACGCTTTATGCTCTAAAAGTTTCGACATCCGCGTAGAGCATGATAAATCTGCGCACGATCGGGAACGTGACGAATCCGCGATTCTGGAAGAAAGGCATAAGAAAGTATATATATATATATATACGCATCGTTCCTAAACCATTACTTTTTGGATCTCTCGAAAAGCTCTAAGAAGATATACGAAAAAAATTAGATAATATGTGTATGATAGTAGTCATGAGTAGAAAAAAAATATTTGTTAGGAAGGAAATATTAAAAAAAAAAAAACTATTTTTAAAAATTAAATATTATCCAGCGAGAAATGAGTCATCGAATTTATGTCGAATCAATATCGATACAATGATTTCAACGGCAATTTGACATCGATTCGACGTTTAATCGATAATCATTTCTTACTGGGTTAATTAACAATTTATTCATAAAGTATAAAATTGACTGTATGTTTGTTAAATTTATATATATATATATATCTACCAAATGATGTGTATTTTAATTATAGAAAATATATCATTTGAAAAATAAGCGACAATTAAAAGTTCCATTGTTTGGATGCTCA
Source organism: Trachymyrmex septentrionalis (assembly GCF_001594115.1). Classification (NCBI taxonomy): domain Eukaryota; kingdom Metazoa; phylum Arthropoda; class Insecta; order Hymenoptera; family Formicidae; genus Trachymyrmex; species Trachymyrmex septentrionalis. The sequence goes on from NW_017305179.1 coordinate 2,565,653, forward strand.
TCAAAAAGTATCCGTACAGTCGAGAAATTTATTCTGATTTATAAAATCAGAAATACATGCAAAGCTCATTTGTATATCTTGGAACAGAATGTATTCATTGTATAAAAATGCTAATTAATGTTTATTTTCTACAAATAAGACTCTTTTATATAAAAAATTTCCTTGTAAACGAACTGTACCTTGTAAACCAACTTTTTGCTGTCACTGTAAATAAAAGAAAAATAGTGAACCAAAAATAATAATCCAAGGATTACTTACCTAAAAAATGAAACTTACTCCAGACAAAGTGGTAATTGCTTCAGCGTAAAATTTTTTCGCTGAAATGAAGGGATTTGGGAATGATATCTGTTAGTACTTATCGTAATGTCTACTTACAATTAATAATATTTGATTTGACCGATTTGTGTGTGTGTGTGTGTGTGTGTGT
>NW_017305179.1:2567653-2569314 GCF_001594115.1 Trachymyrmex septentrionalis
AAAAAAAAAAAAACTATTTTTAAAAATTAAATATTATCCAGCGAGAAATGAGTCATCGAATTTATGTCGAATCAATATCGATACGATGATTTCAACGGCAATTTGACATCGATTCGACGTTTAATCGATAATCATTTCTTACTGGGTTAATTAACAATTTATTCATAAAGTATAAAATTGACTGTATGTTTGTTAAATTTATATATATATATATATCTACCAAATGATGTGTATTTTAATTATAGAAAATATATCATTTGAAAAATAAGCGACAATTAAAAGTTCCATTGTTTGGATGCTCATCAAAAAGTATCCGTACAGTCGAGAAATTTATTCTGATTTATAAAATCAGAAATACATGCAAAGCTCATTTGTATATCTTGGAACAGAATGTATTCATTGTATAAAAATGCTAATTAATGTTTATTTTCTACAAATAAGACTCTTTTATATAAAAAATTTCCTTGTAAACGAACTGTACCTTGTAAACCAACTTTTTGCTGTCACTGTAAATAAAAGAAAAATAGTGAACCAAAAATAATAATCCAAGGATTACTTACCTAAAAAATGAAACTTACTCCAGACAAAGTGGTAATTGCTTCAGCGTAAAATTTTTTCGCTGAAATGAAGGGATTTGGGAATGATATCTGTTAGTACTTATCGTAATGTCTACTTACAATTAATAATATTTGATTTGACCGATTTGTGTGTGTGTGTGTGTGTGTGTGTATCCTATTCGCTGTAATGACGCGTAGCACAGTGATATTTAACTCGGACAGCATCGCGACAGAGGCGTGCTTTATAGTTATAGACCGGTAATTGTCGTATGCAAGGCCGGTCTCTGACCCACATACAGCTGATTGACAAAACCGCCGAATGCTCCTCGATATTCATTGACCGAAATTCATTTTCACGTATGATTTTCACGCGCAATGTGATTCTGAGTTATTAACAGAGAAAAGTTTATTATTTCGGAGGGTGAAATTGATGTGAAAAGAATTTTTTTTTACAGAAAAATATATATTGCAAAATCTTGGATATTTCACATTTTTACTTCCATGACGTGCGACCTTTCCGCAATCCGATCGATTCGTCCGCGATTCGCGAAAATATCGATTCGTGAGACTGAATGACAGATATTTCTCGTCTTCTTCGCGTTGTCTACATGCGTTGTCATATGCGTCGTCCAACGACGTGGTGTAACGTAAACGGCTGGTAAACGGCTGGTAAACGGCCTCGAAACGCGAATCGCAACATTTATACATTCGTTGTCGCGCGTGTCGCGTGCTATGTTTCTTCTTATCTACTTCGCTTGGCCGTGTATCGTGTGTACAGCAGTGGCAACAGTAGTAGCAGGATAGTCGAGGAAGTGGCGGTATCTCGCCACATCCTACCTCGTCCTGTTCCCGTTTTGCCAGCCAACGGAGGGAGTGCCTGAAAACTGCCTCTCAGGCTTCTCAGTTCAGTGAAAGCGACAGCCACCAAGCAAGCGAGTCTCTTCCGCGCCGCGGAATCGCGAATTAGGATTGAATGTCGCAGACACGTTTAATTACACCAAGGCGCGTGAACTGTGCCTTTACTCCGTTTTCCAATCCTTCGTATCTGCTTTATCATTTATCATTATTTCACGTGGCTCCCGATTATGGCGTGAGGGAACATTT
>NW_017305179.1:2569414-2573698 GCF_001594115.1 Trachymyrmex septentrionalis
CTTACTCCGTTTTCCAATCCTTCGTATCTGCTTTATCATTTTATCATTATTTCACGTGGCTCCCGATTATGGCGTGAGGGAACATTTCGGTGCTATAAAAATGTATAAATGTTGCGAGAAGAAGCTCTTCGCTGTGATTATGTGATTATGTGATTATGTGATGTGGGACTCTCGCGAAAAGTCCTTCGCCAAGACTGGCAGGACGAGATGGTCCTACGAGACTTTCTCATCCACGTGTGGGAATCAAGCACAGAATCGAGACACGTTCGCCAGGATGCGCCCTTCGCACGTAACGGTGCGAGAAGATCCCGCGTCGCAGCAGCGTGTGAATGTACAACAGCGTTCGAGCTATCTATATCGCCAGCAACGCTCTTCTTGGCAACAGGATAATCGTTCGTGGTACACGAATGCGCGTTAATTTTTTCCTCTCCTCCGTTCTTCGCCTTCTTGCAACTCGCATTATCGCATCCTCACGCATATTCACAAAGTCGTTTCTTCATTAACGATTAATTCGGCAATCCAAAGTTTCCGTATCTGGACACACAAATGTTGCTTTCCGCATGTTGCTGACACAAGTGCCATTCTGTCTTTATTACTCATTCAATGTCAAGAAAGATAGAACGATGTTACTAAATGGAAAGCATTCTTTTTTTATCATATTTGTTCTATACGCTTATACTATATGTATATGTACGTACCTTCAGTCTGGTTCTAATTTGACATATCCCGTAGCTATGCTACTTCGGAAATGTAATAAAGTCGTAAATGGTAAATAAATTGGAGAATTGTATAATCTATATTTCGTCGATTTGTTGCTCGCTTTGCCACTCGGATTATGTGACTTTCTCGTATATATACGAGCAGAAGAAAAAAAAATGATAACGGCGTGAGAGATATGTGCACCACGTGTACATACCATCCACGATTCAGCTCGGTGCAACATTTATTTATTTCCTTAGCTCTTTAGATAACAACTGCTTTAATTTATGCAAATATACCTACTTCCTTTACATTCCAATCGTCAATTTTTTTACTCTTATATAGGTAAATAATGAAGTTAATTGAAAAAATTTCATCCTTGACAACTTGGCACTTTTCAACTGGATAAAACGATTCTCGTTCTCTCTCTTGTAAACAATTGGGATGTACTTATCAACCAAGTTATATAGGCGCCTTATAAATTTATACCTATATTATTTACACATTAACAACCACGGAGTTTTATATGCATAGCCAATTTACAAAAACCGATGTTTTGTCGTTTACAGTGAAGTGAGCATATCATCCGCCCGCGCGTCGGTGATGGTGTACGACGACGTGAACAAGAAATGGATACCGAGTGGCAGTTCGTCCGGCCTGTCCAAGGTCCAACTCTATCACCATCAAGTGAACAATACGTTTCGCGTAGTCGGCAGGAAGTTGCAGGATCACGAAATCGTCATCAACTGTGCGATCCTAAAGGGACTCAAGTACAATCAAGCCACGGTCACGTTTCACCAGTGGCGAGATAACAAGCAAGTCTACGGGCTCAATTTTTCCAGTAAAGATGACGCCGATGCCTTCGCTCGGGCGATGCTCCAGGCACTCGATGTAATTTATTATATTTCTTTCATCTTATAGTTTTATTAGAATTATTATAACTCTGACTTACCAGCCCAGATTTTTCACTATCTATTCTATTCTAGTCTTCTGGATCTATAGTTTTAACATCGTTAACCTCGTGAAGCTATTACGGCAATTTAAGATTGGGAGCGGCCAAATTTTCTGACAAACATTCAACTTGGATGCTATTAACCAGAAAGAAAAAAAAAAGAGACTTAGGGGTAAAAAACGTTTGCTATCGTGGAACATCGATTTTAGTTACGGCAATTACAATTTGTTAGGCGTTGTTATAATTGGATATATTATCGTTAATTAACTTTTAATTACACATTACGTCTTGTTGCGATGTTGCGTAGGTGCTGAGTAATGGTAGCAACATATCAAGGAGTCTTGCTCCGACAACCAACACGACTACTCAACAGCAAACCGCCTATCAAGCACAGCAGCAGCAGCAGCAGCAGCAGCAGCAGCAGCAACAACAACAACCACAACAACAACCACAACAGCAACCACAACAACAACCACAACAACAACAGCAGCAGAGCCAAGCAACCGTTCAATATGAAGAAGATATGGGATACAGGTATGTCTCTTTTATTTTCTTCTTGTTTCTTTTACATTTCAAACGATTTACAATGTAATCTATTATCTCATTACTGTAATTATTTTCTGTCACGAAATATAAGATAGTGCACACAACATCCAGTCAATCCCCTGTCACGTTTTCGAACGAAATGCAGGCGATGTCGTTCTTTCTTTTTCATTTGTAAAATGTTTTCTTTACAATAAATACAACGAATCAGTGTGAAGACAGTCATTATATGAGGCAGTTCTTGGTATACATGATGTGGTCGTTATACAGTATGACATATGTATATCGTATACACATATATGTAGAAGCGCGAAAAGCTTGTAGGGTGACAATTTACTTTATGGACATAGACCCATTTCAATTTCCCTATCGTTCACCTAAAACGAGTCGCACATCTGTCCTGACTGGTTACAGTCAAGGTCGTAACGCGCGGATTTCCTTGTCCCTGAGCCATCTGCCTACAGGAGGCCAGACGGCCCTGCCCGTGGGCTCCGCCACCACAACCCCCGAACACCACGTGACCGTTAGTGGTGCTGTTGGCACTGTTATTCAAATGGGCTGTACGCGTGGCTCATCGGGCGATGGATACACGAGGTGATCTTCCCGTCCTCTTAACCCGTAATAATCTGAATTTCTTAATTAGCTACCATCAAAGTACCTTTTACGCAATATTATACGTTATTAACTAACGCAGAAAAATGAGAGAATTTTTTCTAAAATATACCAAGAAGTTATTGATTTAATATTGTTGTACCATATGAGATTAGCTACATATAGGTTAATATGGGTTAAAGGCTATCTAGGATCTCCTTAGTCTTTGTAGTAAATACGTCGGGCATTAACCACGTTAGAATAATCGTTCTACTTCTTTCCTTCTTGCATCTTTTACCTTCCTCTGTGTTGTATACTGAATCTACATGCGAAACTTTACTATGAAAACGAGAATCGGTGGAAAGATATTTACAAGATGTCGAAAATAAAATTGCAGAGAGCAATTCTAAGCGGGAGAATTCTATTGCGCCTCTCAAAATAACTCCCTGCGCCTCTCAAAATAACTCGAATACATTACACGATCGAGTTTGATTTTTTTTTTTCTAATTTTTTATGCACACTTTTTACAAAATTCAAGATATATTTGATAAATTCAATTTATCAAAACGTGATTGATCAAATAGGTCTAGTATACAAACTTATCAGGAATAACATAACTTGTTATACTTGTATGTATACGTCTACATTAGCTTGCTCTGTATGGAAAGTACCTTGCACTGTATAATGAAAATATAAAGAAGATTAACATCTTCTTTAGTTTTTTATGTGGTTTGTATAAATTAATATCGATACACGTCTTAACAATAGACTGTGATGTAGGATAAGAGTATTTTCCTATCGTTAAAATTTATAACGAAATAGGAAATAATCTTTGTAGCACAGTATTATTTAGCATGCTAGTATGCGACACATTTAAATTTATCTCATTATATATATTTATACGTTTTACATATGCGTTTATACATATAATTTTTTCTCTTTATGTCAGTATTGGGAAATATTTTTCAAGTCGATTAAAACGAATTTTTAGTAACGATCTATGTATAGAAGAGATATATAAGTAATCTATTACGTCTATTACATTACTTGGCTGGCCCTATTCTACGCTTTATACATATTAACAATGTATTGTGTACCAATGAAAAATCATTTTGTAACTAATTCCAAATTCAACCTGCGCAGAACCATGACTAGAGAAGACGTGGCAATAATTCAGGAACGCAGAATGTCTCAGCAAAGTCAAGGTATTATATTCACATTTTTTAGCATAATTAATCTTATACATTATGTATTTATAATAAGAATATTATCTAAATGTAATTTTATAACAAGCTTACATGTACATGTAAAAAAATTGCATAAATGCATTTAAATTACAGGAATACAATTCTAAAGGAAGCGTCAAAATTATATACATATATATGTACATATATATATAATATATTATATCCAGTTGCTGTATATATATCTCTCGATCTCCCGGAACTCGCGGTCTCGCGTAAAGGAACACGATGGTGTCGCTGCGCTTGGCTTAGCGC